>NW_019384920.1:356827-374743 GCF_000671375.1 Centruroides sculpturatus | reverse complement strand
GCAGCGGCGGCCTTATCCATTGCGAGGCTCTGGGCGGCAGATCTTTGCGAGGCCCTTGTCCTTTGTGCAAAGTATGTGAATTGAAATAGTAGGCACTTATTAATATTAATATATACTGTACTATGAATTAAATTTATTTTATTGTTATAACTAATAGCCAAGGATAAAATAAAAAGTTTTAAATATCAACTTTTTTCTACTTGGTTGTTGCGCGAGGCCCCTCCAAGAGCGAGGCCCTGGGCGATTGCCCTGCTCGCCACCCCCTAAGGCCGCCACTGATTTATATATAATACTGTACAGACGATAGTAAACTCAATTTACCCGCCTAAACTCTCCGTAGCGTGGCGCTGGACGGCGGAAAGTAGTTCGGCTGCTCGTCCACTATTGGCCCAGATTCGACCAATCCTGTCGCGACACGAGTCGGCGACGACGTTTTACGAGTCCCTTTATACGGATATTGCCGCAATTTTTTCGCTACGTTATAGGAATTTCCGTTATAGGAACCCACGTTATAGGGGGTCGACTGTATTTACTTGCTTGATATAAAATATCAAATTCCCATTTTTTCAAAAATCCCTTTGGGTGAACCACGAGGGATTGGATTAGATTGAAAGAAATGAGGCAACGCCTTGCCTCCTGGAAGGACTTTCTATGGAAACTGGTCCCTATTAAGGTGTTAGACACGTGAAGAAATTCCAGAAAAAATTTCAAATTGGTTCAAACCGATGCTCTAGTCTAACTTGCATAGATTTCAGACACTCTGTTCATCTAGCATAAATAGGATGGAGAACAATGTTTTTACTTGAGTTCTATACTAAACTATGAAGATCGTGATTGGAATTAACTGCTCTGCTATTTTATACTTATGTAAAATACAATTACACGTGCAATAAGATAAATGTTAAGAAACGCTCGCTATTTCTGTTTTTACAATTATCATCGAATTGTAACTAAAAGAATCAAAATTTAATAAACTTTTACCTTGGCAGCGATTACAAATGCCTGAGATTTATAAGATACGTGTATAATGCCACTGTAGATATTCATATTACAGTACAAAGTTTACTTGAGAATTTTAAAGAATTTACCACTGACGTTTACATTAGGAAACTACTGTATTAATATTTAAGAAAACTGTATACAAACCAAGCGATACCATTACACTTTGTTACAGATCTCGCAAGTAACAAGCCATGAAGGAATAAACATAGTATAAAAGACGAAATACAATATACATTACGTCTAATTTAAATTCCACGTAAGTCCGTGCTACATCTCTCTGCCCGTGTGAAAACACCTCAAAAACGTAGAGATGAATGGACGCGACTAACTTGTAAGTGACACAGCAGAATGGCCCGTCTGAAAGAAATCTAAGAGAGCCTTAAACTTATGATGGCAGGCCCGGAAGAGTCCAAAAAATTTCACTCAATAACTCAAAAAAATTATAATTCGAGCAGAATTTAATCTCGGAACCTCCGAAGCGATAGATTAGCATCTTTTATCACCTCGGTTATCCGACCTTCGACTTTTAAAAAATTATTATTATATATTGCGGTTGTTATTTCATTGACATAAAATATATGTAATATATATACTGTATATATTCAAGTAAAAACAACGTTAAATTAATTATATAGGGACGGTCCCCTCTCGACAGCCATACTCGATTATATTGTTTATTGCATATGTTTTTGTAATAATAACAAATTTTATAACACTTAATTAATAATTTATTTTTAATTTATTTTAATTAATAAAAAGTTTTTTTTTATAGATATAGCCTGTATTCTTTAACAAAGTACAGTTGTAAGTTTGTAACTCAATAAACTTGAGAAAAGTTTAAATATGTTTAATATTTATCCATTTAAAATTTTACAAAATTATATTTAGTTTTAATGAATTTAGTAGCAATACAAATTTTTTTTATCAACAAAACAATAAACAATTATTTTAATAAATTTTGATATTTCTCATGAGATAAATATATATAATAAATTTTTAATGAAATATTTACCTTCTTATTATAATTAATTTTATAAAATAATATTTTAAAAATCACCCAGAATTCTTAGTAATTTTGAAAAATAATAATCTAAAACATTTTTTCAACTATATTTATAATGGAGATTAATCTTATTTGTCATTTTTTATGGAGTATATTTGAGAAGGAATTGATTTATAATCTTCTTTTGCATTCAAGTTCTCCAGAGAACCAAAATCATTTTCAGATGGGCATTTTGATTGCTCCATTTTGAAAGGACCAGTTATAGATGATTTATCATCAATAGATGCAATATGATCCGAAATATTCGATTTATATTCATCTAATAAGCTTATTCTAGAGTGATTTAACATATCAAATTTCGAGATAATAGATTTGCTTGCACAGGAATTTGATTTAGGTTTTGTAGTGAGGCACGATTTCTTGTCTATACATGTTTCAACATGTTTAATACTTTTATCTGGTATTTTTACATTATGATAACTTAAATTTTCATCACATTTTGAAGTATTTTCTATATTTTCATTGCAATCCTGTGCTTCATATTTGTCACTATTATCTTCATTGCATGAATTCATTCCACAACCAGGGATGTCAAAGCGCTTTTTATTAATATTATGTGCATTATTTATATTAACGTAATTATAAGTATTTTGCTCTAGACTGATATCATATTTAGTTTCAACCCAGTTAGCTCTTCTACCCGATACAAGCCAAATTCCTGGTTTTACAGAAATTCCCTTTACAGTACCTAAAAGAAATAAGACTTAATATTAATAAATAATTAGAAGTTATGTCCATTAGTTTGGAAATTTTATACTTATTCTTTCCGTGCAATTATATTGAAACGAATTAAGTAAGGTAGGATTAAAAAAATATTCTGGCATAATTCTGTAAATGTCTCACAGGATTAATTAGGATAAACTTATTTTGAGAAGGAAAAACTTTTTATTTTATAAATTCTGTATTTGTCTGAATATATTTCATCTTGTTTATATTATATACAGCTTCTAATTTAATTAAAACATCCCAGATAAAGACATATCCGGATGTCTTCTTCCTGCATCTTCTGGGATCCAGGAGGAAGACATCTGCATATGCCACTGGATATTCTGGAAATCAGGAAGAAGAATAATAAAATATATTGTTTATTTTATAAACTGTTATTTCACTTGCTTCATTTGTGTTTTAACGTTTTATAATTTTATCAACTTTATATTTTATATCCATATGTCTTTCCAGAGGATCCAGAAAGATGACATCTGGATATGCCCTGTTCTTTTCTTCCCTAGATTTCTAACGCTTTTCTGGATCCTTTGCTATTCCTGACATCAGGAAAGCATCAGGAATATATCTAGAAAGATATCAGAAAGGGTTTATGCTTAAAAATTCTTTTAAATAGGTCTAAAAGCATTTAAAGATCTAAAAAAAATTAAGATTAAGGAGAGACATAGAAATATAAAATATAGAGGCAATAAGAGAAGCATTAAACATATAAAATATTATTAAAATGACAGCAAACATTTGAAATTATTTATAATAATTATAAAAAAATATCTTAAAATTTTCAAGAATGTTAAAACACAAATGAAGCAAGTGAAATAACAATTTATAAAATTAAAAATAAACAATATATTTTATTATTCTTTATACAACTGAAATAAACATAAATTTTAAAATAATGAAGATGAAAAATTATATTAAACAATAAATTAAAATATCAAAAATGTACATAACTTATACCTTATATATATGAACACAATACATCATGATTCTTTAGTTCTTTGTACAGTATATTTATATAATTTATTAAAATATATATACATTATATATATATTAAAAAAATATTTTTGAGAAGAAATTTTGCAAGAAACAAAAAAAGAGTATCGAATAAAGAGAAAATAATATCCATTTATTTAAACTGTTTACTTGAACTTTCCCCTTTGCATCGATTATCCACCTAGCTAACATTAAATCTTGCAGTTGCCTTTCCCAAGATAGTATCGAATTTTCCACTCACTGCATAAATCTCCATCCGAATTTGATATATTCTTTTCGAGTTTTATCCATTTTGAAATCGTTTATTTATATTTCTATTGAAATGAATGTTTTCTTTTTCTAATTAGGAATTATTGCATTTATTAAATTTGAGTTTAGATAACAAGAAAAAATGTCTGTATATGGTTTTTTAATTATTAAAATAATTGAGATTTACACAGAACAAGAGTAGTTTCAGTAGTTTCAATGTAAAGATTTCAGAAATTAATTTGTAAAAATTAATTTAAAAATTTGTATTTGTGTTCAATAATTAATGTAATAATTTTTATTCTGTTTCGTTTCAGAAAAATTGACCCTCCATCAAGATTTTTACATTTCTGGACTCGGGGACCTTGAAACATCGAGAAATGCAAAAATAATTATTCATCCAAAGATAAATTATTTATCCACATAACATCAAAGAATTCACGGGATTTTGCGTGTGGATGGTACAACTTTGTTTACCCACTTTAAAGCTTAATAACTCCTGTGCTTTGTGTCGAAAATTTCTGAAATTTTGCAAAGAGGTTTGTGTATTAGAGTGATTGATGCCATTAAATTTTGGAGGTTAAAAGTCAAGAGGATGTGGAGATAGAGGATGATCATATGTCGTATCACGAGTGGGGTCGGACTTAATGACAATTTTATTCGTTATTAGCATTTACAATTTTTAAATTTTTTTATAAAACTCATCGCTACCCTAAAATGAACTTTTTTTTTGTCATTTTATAATAATTAATAATATAAAAAGTTTTTAAAAATAAAATATTATAACAGATGACGCCACTACAATTAAAATTTTTTTTTCTGGGAAAGTTACGCAACTCGTTGCTGACTTTTTTTATGTTAGGAAAAATTTCCTAACAAAAATTGTTTTTCTAGACCCTCTCATAGAAGTCAGCAAGGCAATTTGGCCCAGACTTCATATTTCTGGGGCCCCAAAAACATTTTTTACACATTATTCATTCCATTGCATTTCTTTTTAAAGGTATTAAGAAAATAATCCTTTATTTTTGTCAAATTTTATTATTTCCATATTCTTTTTTTATATACTAGAGAGACCACAAAAAAAGTGAGTGGTCCGAGTGTCTCTCAACTTCTCAGAAGCCTTGATAGTTTTTGTCCCGTGAGAAACACCAAAATACCATCTTATACATACATCGTATACATCGTGTGATAAGCAGGAAGATCTAAGTTCGAATCCGTTCCAATCTCTCGTGATTTTACTTTTCTGGCTGTTATAGCATAACACGGGAAAGTATTGTAATTGTGTCAAATTTGACTAGACGTTATGGTATCTCTTGAACCTAAAAAAGTCAAAATTCAGGGAAAATTCCTTAGGTGTGTGTTGGCATCTGTCTCGTTTAATATCTCAGGATGGATTAAAGATTAAGAAACGAAATATGGTACGGTAACTTGTATAGAAGAAACATTGATGCTATTAAATTTCGGAATTCAAGGGAGTGGGGAGATGGAGAGGGGTCACGTATCATATCTCGAGTGGGGTTGGTCAATGAAAATTTTACTCTTTATTGACACTTATAATATTTTTAAAAACCCATTTGNGCAGCGGCGGCCTTATCCATTGCGAGGCTCTGGGCGGCAGATCTTTGCGAGGCCCTTGTCCTTTGTGCAAAGTATGTGAATTGAAATAGTAGGCACTTATTAATATTAATATATACTGTACTATGAATTAAATTTATTTTATTGTTATAACTAATAGCCAAGGATAAAATAAAAAGTTTTAAATATCAACTTTTTTCTACTTGGTTGTTGCGCGAGGCCCCTCCAAGAGCGAGGCCCTGGGCGATTGCCCTGCTCGCCACCCCCTAAGGCCGCCACTGATTTATATATAATACTGTACAGACGATAGTAAACTCAATTTACCCGCCTAAACTCTCCGTAGCGTGGCGCTGGACGGCGGAAAGTAGTTCGGCTGCTCGTCCACTATTGGCCCAGATTCGACCAATCCTGTCGCGACACGAGTCGGCGACGACGTTTTACGAGTCCCTTTATACGGATATTGCCGCAATTTTTTCGCTACGTTATAGGAATTTCCGTTATAGGAACCCACGTTATAGGGGGTCGACTGTATTTACTTGCTTGATATAAAATATCAAATTCCCATTTTTTCAAAAATCCCTTTGGGTGAACCACGAGGGATTGGATTAGATTGAAAGAAATGAGGCAACGCCTTGCCTCCTGGAAGGACTTTCTATGGAAACTGGTCCCTATTAAGGTGTTAGACACGTGAAGAAATTCCAGAAAAAATTTCAAATTGGTTCAAACCGATGCTCTAGTCTAACTTGCATAGATTTCAGACACTCTGTTCATCTAGCATAAATAGGATGGAGAACAATGTTTTTACTTGAGTTCTATACTAAACTATGAAGATCGTGATTGGAATTAACTGCTCTGCTATTTTATACTTATGTAAAATACAATTACACGTGCAATAAGATAAATGTTAAGAAACGCTCGCTATTTCTGTTTTTACAATTATCATCGAATTGTAACTAAAAGAATCAAAATTTAATAAACTTTTACCTTGGCAGCGATTACAAATGCCTGAGATTTATAAGATACGTGTATAATGCCACTGTAGATATTCATATTACAGTACAAAGTTTACTTGAGAATTTTAAAGAATTTACCACTGACGTTTACATTAGGAAACTACTGTATTAATATTTAAGAAAACTGTATACAAACCAAGCGATACCATTACACTTTGTTACAGATCTCGCAAGTAACAAGCCATGAAGGAATAAACATAGTATAAAAGACGAAATACAATATACATTACGTCTAATTTAAATTCCACGTAAGTCCGTGCTACATCTCTCTGCCCGTGTGAAAACACCTCAAAAACGTAGAGATGAATGGACGCGACTAACTTGTAAGTGACACAGCAGAATGGCCCGTCTGAAAGAAATCTAAGAGAGCCTTAAACTTATGATGGCAGGCCCGGAAGAGTCCAAAAAATTTCACTCAATAACTCAAAAAAATTATAATTCGAGCAGAATTTAATCTCGGAACCTCCGAAGCGATAGATTAGCATCTTTTATCACCTCGGTTATCCGACCTTCGACTTTTAAAAAATTATTATTATATATTGCGGTTGTTATTTCATTGACATAAAATATATGTAATATATATACTGTATATATTCAAGTAAAAACAACGTTAAATTAATTATATAGGGACGGTCCCCTCTCGACAGCCATACTCGATTATATTGTTTATTGCATATGTTTTTGTAATAATAACAAATTTTATAACACTTAATTAATAATTTATTTTTAATTTATTTTAATTAATAAAAAGTTTTTTTTTATAGATATAGCCTGTATTCTTTAACAAAGTACAGTTGTAAGTTTGTAACTCAATAAACTTGAGAAAAGTTTAAATATGTTTAATATTTATCCATTTAAAATTTTACAAAATTATATTTAGTTTTAATGAATTTAGTAGCAATACAAATTTTTTTTATCAACAAAACAATAAACAATTATTTTAATAAATTTTGATATTTCTCATGAGATAAATATATATAATAAATTTTTAATGAAATATTTACCTTCTTATTATAATTAATTTTATAAAATAATATTTTAAAAATCACCCAGAATTCTTAGTAATTTTGAAAAATAATAATCTAAAACATTTTTTCAACTATATTTATAATGGAGATTAATCTTATTTGTCATTTTTTATGGAGTATATTTGAGAAGGAATTGATTTATAATCTTCTTTTGCATTCAAGTTCTCCAGAGAACCAAAATCATTTTCAGATGGGCATTTTGATTGCTCCATTTTGAAAGGACCAGTTATAGATGATTTATCATCAATAGATGCAATATGATCCGAAATATTCGATTTATATTCATCTAATAAGCTTATTCTAGAGTGATTTAACATATCAAATTTCGAGATAATAGATTTGCTTGCACAGGAATTTGATTTAGGTTTTGTAGTGATGCACGATTTCTTGTCTATACATGTTTCAACATGTTTAATACTTTTATCTGGTATTTTTACATTATGATAACTTAAATTTTCATCACATTTTGAAGTATTTTCTATATTTTCATTGCAATCCTGTGCTTCATATTTGTCACTATTATCTTCATTGCATGAATTCATTCCACAACCAGGGATGTCAAAGCGCTTTTTATTAATATTATGTGCATTATTTATATTAACGTAATTATAAGTATTTTGCTCTAGACTGATATCATATTTAGTTTCAACCCAGTTAGCTCTTCTACCCGATACAAGCCAAATTCCTGGTTTTACAGAAATTCCCTTTACAGTACCTAAAAGAAATAAGACTTAATATTAATAAATAATTAGAAGTTATGTCCATTAGTTTGGAAATTTTATACTTATTCTTTCCGTGCAATTATATTGAAACGAATTAAGTAAGGTAGGATTAAAAAAATATTCTGGCATAATTCTGTAAATGTCTCACAGGATTAATTAGGATAAACTTATTTTGAGAAGGAAAAACTTTTTATTTTATAAATTCTGTATTTGTCTGAATATATTTCATCTTGTTTATATTATATACAGCTTCTAATTTAATTAAAACATCCCAGATAAAGACATATCCGGATGTCTTCTTCCTGCATCTTCTGGGATCCAGGAGGAAGAAGACATCTGCATATGCCACTGGATATTCTGGAAATCAGGAAGAAGAATAATAAAATATATTGTTTATTTTATAAACTGTTATTTCACTTGCTTCATTTGTGTTTTAACGTTTTATAATTTTATCAACTTTATATTTTATATCCATATGTCTTTCCAGAGGATCCAGAAAGATGACATCTGGATATGCCCTGTTCTTTTCTTCCCTAGATTTCTAACGCTTTTCTGGATCCTTTGCTATTCCTGACATCAGGAAAGCATCAGGAATATATCTAGAAAGATATCAGAAAGGGTTTATGCTTAAAAATTCTTTTAAATAGGTCTAAAAGCATTTAAAGATCTAAAAAAAATTAAGATTAAGGAGAGACATAGAAATATAAAATATAGAGGCAATAAGAGAAGCATTAAACATATAAAATATTATTAAAATGACAGCAAACATTTGAAATTATTTATAATAATTATAAAAAAATATCTTAAAATTTTCAAGAATGTTAAAACACAAATGAAGCAAGTGAAATAACAATTTATAAAATTAAAAATAAACAATATATTTTATTATTCTTTATACAACTGAAATAAACATAAATTTTAAAATAATGAAGATGAAAAATTATATTAAACAATAAATTAAAATATCAAAAATGTACATAACTTATACCTTATATATATGAACACAATACATCATGATTCTTTAGTTCTTTGTACAGTATATTTATATAATTTATTAAAATATATATACATTATATATATATTAAAAAAATATTTTTGAGAAGAAATTTTGCAAGAAACAAAAAAAGAGTATCGAATAAAGAGAAAATAATATCCATTTATTTAAACTGTTTACTTGAACTTTCCCCTTTGCATCGATTATCCACCTAGCTAACATTAAATCTTGCAGTTGCCTTTCCCAAGATAGTATCGAATTTTCCACTCACTGCATAAATCTCCATCCGAATTTGATATATTCTTTTCGAGTTTTATCCATTTTGAAATCGTTTATTTATATTTCTATTGAAATGAATGTTTTCTTTTTCTAATTAGGAATTATTGCATTTATTAAATTTGAGTTTAGATAACAAGAAAAAATGTCTGTATATGGTTTTTTAATTATTAAAATAATTGAGATTTACACAGAACAAGAGTAGTTTCAGTAGTTTCAATGTAAAGATTTCAGAAATTAATTTGTAAAAATTAATTTAAAAATTTGTATTTGTGTTCAATAATTAATGTAATAATTTTTATTCTGTTTCGTTTCAGAAAAATTGACCCTCCATCAAGATTTTTACATTTCTGGACTCGGGGACCTTGAAACATCGAGAAATGCAAAAATAATTATTCATCCAAAGATAAATTATTTATCCACATAACATCAAAGAATTCACGGGATTTTGCGTGTGGATGGTACAACTTTGTTTACCCACTTTAAAGCTTAATAACTCCTGTGCTTTGTGTCGAAAATTTCTGAAATTTTGCAAAGAGGTTTGTGTATTAGAGTGATTGATGCCATTAAATTTTGGAGGTTAAAAGTCAAGAGGATGTGGAGATAGAGGATGATCATATGTCGTATCACGAGTGGGGTCGGACTTAATGACAATTTTATTCGTTATTAGCATTTACAATTTTTAAATTTTTTTATAAAACTCATCGCTACCCTAAAATGAACTTTTTTTTTGTCATTTTATAATAATTAATAATATAAAAAGTTTTTAAAAATAAAATATTATAACAGATGACGCCACTACAATTAAAATTTTTTTTTCTGGGAAAGTTACGCAACTCGTTGCTGACTTTTTTTATGTTAGGAAAAATTTCCTAACAAAAATTGTTTTTCTAGACCCTCTCATAGAAGTCAGCAAGGCAATTTGGCCCAGACTTCATATTTCTGGGGCCCCAAAAACATTTTTTACACATTATTCATTCCATTGCATTTCTTTTTAAAGGTATTAAGAAAATAATCCTTTATTTTTGTCAAATTTTATTATTTCCATATTCTTTTTTTATATACTAGAGAGACCACAAAAAAAGTGAGTGGTCCGAGTGTCTCTCAACTTCTCAGAAGCCTTGATAGTTTTTGTCCCGTGAGAAACACCAAAATACCATCTTATACATACATCGTATACATCGTGTGATAAGCAGGAAGATCTAAGTTCGAATCCGTTCCAATCTCTCGTGATTTTACTTTTCTGGCTGTTATAGCATAACACGGGAAAGTATTGTAATTGTGTCAAATTTGACTAGACGTTATGGTATCTCTTGAACCTAAAAAAGTCAAAATTCAGGGAAAAATTCCTTAGGTGTGTGTTGGCATCTGTCTCGTTTAATATCTCAGGATGGATTAAAGATTAAGAAACGAAATATGGTACGGTAACTTGTATAGAAGAAACATTGATGCTATTAAATTTCGGAATTCAAGGGAGTGGGGAGATGGAGAGGGGTCACGTATCATATCTCGAGTGGGGTTGGTCAATGAAAATTTTACTCTTTATTGACACTTATAATATTTTTAAAAACCCATTTGTATCCTCAAAATTTTAAGCCTTTTTATAATAATTAATAATATAAAAGTTATTTTTAATAACGTCTCATAACAGATTGTGCTACACAATTTTGTCTTTCACCTAGTGTTCATAGTATTATTTAAATATTTTTATAAATGGAGATTTTTATCACAATTCAAGAAAGTTACTTCTTTTAAGCTTTTGTTATTACTTAGAATTAAAATTAGACTAGGATATAAAATTTTCCTTGTAGACCTCTTAATGGTCCTCCTGTTCGAATTGTAGAAAAGTCGAGTAAGATCCTCGCCAGCTTTTTTTGAATAGGAAGAGTTAATTAGGGATTGTTAATTATTAATTGACAAGTATCATGTGACATATTTTATTGTATTATCGATTAAACAACAAGTCTAATTTATACTGTATATTATAACAACTTGTCTTATTTTATAATAATGACAATTAAAATTAAGTATGAGGTATTTACTTTAATTAATATTTAATGAAAATGCAACATTTTAATTAAGCACCTACATAGAAACACTGCATTATAGATTTTTACCTGGACCTTTATGTATTGGTTCCCACGGACTATGAATATCGCTTCGAGGAGAGTTTCGATCTATCGGTTTTCTTGTAAACAGATAACCATTATCATCAGCTATTGGTTTGGTTCCTTCAATTTGACGTTTGGGCCACTGTAAAATTTATATAACACAATTAGAACATTAATTGTTGTGTAGCAATTAATTCTAAAAAATGCAACTTATTTTTGCATTAATTATATTTTTACTTGTTGTTTTATATACAACTACTCATCACATGGGATGCTTCCTGAGAAAAAAATTGGCCCCTGTTTAGTTGTTACAAACGTAAAAAAACTCCATGTTGACGAACACATGACCAAAACTACCACGGAATACCGATGTTCTAGAATAGCAAGCTGGTGATTTAACTTGGAAACAGGTAATAATCTCTAAATAATATGTATTGTGTAACCGTACATATTCTGGTAATTCTTCAAACTTAAGTTTCTATTTATTCTTAGTATTGATTACGAACAGCAAAAGTTGCACGATATAAATACTCCAAATACATGGAAACTTAAAAACTTTAGCAACGAGTTGCATAACTTTTCAGGCGAAAAAGATTAGTTTATTGAAAAATTTTCCAAACAAATACATTTATTTTTTGGTAAACTAAAAATCCGTACGAATAAGAAAAACAACAACAATAAAAAAACAATTGATAAGTTGGAAGCTTTTTCAGATATAGTCTCCAATATCTCCCAAACCAATAGTTCAATATTCCTGAAAATTACTATAAATATTTCCCCTAATACACAAAACTCCCTGCAAAATTTCAGAAATTTTCGATAAAAGGCAAGGGAGTTACCAAGTTTCAAAGTGGGAGAACAAAATGGTATCCCACACATAATATCCATACGTACAGAAAAAACACCGGATTTTTTGCATTTCTCGACGTTTCAAAGTGCCCTGAGTCAAAAAATGTAAAAATCTTAGGGGGCCATTTTTTGCCCCCTAAGATTTTTACATGTTTTGACTCAATCTTAGGGGGGGGCCATTTTTTTGGCCGATTGAAATACTTTCCTTCTGTTATACAACAACAAGAAAAATAAAAACATAGTTATTTATATATTTATTAATAATTAACAAGTAAAGCCTCTTACTTTTATGAAATTTCTGCATATCTGATACTGACAAAGTCTCGTTGATATAAATGCATCTTCATACTAAATTAATTCAGAAAACACGAAAGTAGGTCATAACATTTTAAATTAATATTTTAAAATTATTAATATGCGTATATATATATATATATTATTTAAAGAAAAGTTTTCTGACCTACTTAAAAATAAAAATAAAAAGTTATAAGGGATTAGTTCTTAATAAATCAAGCAGTAAGTAATTATGCTGAGATAATGAAATCAGTAATTATATTCGCATTAATGATGAAAATAAGCAATTTTCTTCATTAATACGGTTATTAATTACAAAACGTATGTATCATTAAATTAAAACTTAGTATTTTCAGTAATGTTAACTTGCAATTAATTCATAAAATATTATTTTAAAAATATTTTCACATTCTCTAAGAAATAAATTCTTATTTTTTAAATTAATTTTTAATTTAAAAACATTACCTGATTTGCACTAAAATTTGTAGACATTTTTCTTTTAATTTACAGTAAATCTATTATTATTTTATTTTTATTGTTTAATATAATACAATATTGAAATAATGAAAATCAAAAATGCCATTGATTTTAACAATAAAAATTTGTAAAATAAAATGATATATTTTTATAATTTTTATTAAATTATAATTCAAACCCCGATATTGCGCCCCTTTCGTAAATTGCTAATAGAACTTTATCATAAACACTAAATAGAAAAGTCTTTAGCACGTGTTTATGATTAAAATTTCGATTTTGCACTGTAAACGAAAATGTTATCACTTAAATCACGTGCTGTAAAAATCTCGAGTTCAAAATACGAAATAACAAGGTCTTTACAATTCTTATTGTTTGAGGTACTCCAATTTAGCACCACATACGATTTAGTGGGTAACGCACAATTTCAGAGGTAAAACAAATGGTGGCACTAAATCGAAGTTTTACTATACTGTTATGCTGCAATTTAAAAAAAATGTAGACCTATAAATTCCCACTGTTTGTCTGATTGTCGTTCCTTAATCTCGAGAATGGTGTTAGATAGATGGCCCGCACGACTCAGTTGTTATCAGGAAAAGTGTGATGCACAGGGGCAAGACACTACTAATTTGAGATCGAGAGAATATATTTTAAAGTAAATAAGTTAAAAATATAATTAAAATTACATACACCATCAATATGCTATCTTAATTAATAAAAAAATAGCGAACATTGATCTACCTCCACTATTCATTCGTCTCTAAAACAGCTACTAAATCGAGTGTGGCGCTAAACCGAAGTGCTACTCGATTTAGTAATGGAATGACGATGTAAAATATCACAGTAATTCACAGATACTGTATTTAAATTTTTAAGGAAGATCCGTTCACGCGATTTATCAAAGTGGAGTTAATTAGGAGGGCGTTATATAGATGTTTAACTGTGTATATTAAACGATTTTTCTAATTATCAATTTAAAATTTTATATTATATAATATAAAATTTTAAATTGATAATTAGAAAAATCGTTTAATATACACAGTTAAACATCTATATAACGCCCTCCTAATTAACTCCACTTTGATAAATCGCGTGAACGGATCTTCCTTAAAAATTTAAATACAGTATCTGTGAATTACTGTGATATTTTACNTTTTATACAGGTCTATATATATATATATATGTGTATTTTGATAAATTTTTGTAGAAAAGTATGAAATATTTGAGTGGATTTCAAGAAGTATAAAGTTGGCTGTGCACCGTGATGATAAAAAAGGTAGTATTTTTGACTAAACTTTGCCCCTTCGCATCCATTGCAGTAGGAAAAATTCTGTAAACACGTCACAATAAAATTATATCCCAACAAACAGCAAAAGCATTCTTGTCATATTTTATTTTATTTATTTTTTATTTTGAAAAATTGCTATTTTCTGCAATCCGTCTACGGTATTACCAAACGAATTGGAAACATTCTGAGGGTTACAATAGGAAAAAAAAAATAAATAAATAATACAAGCCCACAAATATGCTTTATATCCTCAATTAAGTATAAATCAAAGTGAATTTTCGGTAGATCTTTGACAAAAACCAATCGTAAAACCTTTAATAAATAATATATTTATTTTAATAAAATGCTACTGAAGTGGAAAATTTAAGTTAATAAAATTTGATTGATTTTTTTTCAGATTTATATGTGTTTGTGTAGGACTATATTTTATTTTAAAATCAATATTTATTAAGTAATATTAATCTCTAATAAATTTCTATAATAATTTAATTAGATATATATTATCTCGTTGGCTGGATCCCATGAAAGGGCCTGGGATTGAATAATTTATAAGAAATGTTTTTGAGGCCTCGTAAATTATTTCTTAAATTTATGGGGCCTGAAAAACGTTTCTTATTTCTATCACGTGATCCATTAAGGCCATTTGGGCAGGATTTTACATTGAAGTAGGCCTCAAAAGTATTTTTAATGCTTTCCCCTCTATTTCTTGTGTGTTAGGAGGAAAAAAATGTTTTTGTCAAATTTCATTATAGAGATGCAATTGAAAATTGCAGCTCTATAAAATTCCTATAGCCGTCTGTCTGCCTGTCTGTCTGTCTCTTCCCTAATCTCGAGAAAGGAGTAAGATAAATGACCGGTATGATTTTGTCGTTATCAAGAAAAGTGTGATGTACAGGGGCAAGACATTATTAAAATCGAGAGCATATATTTTAAAATTTTTACTCATTTAAAAAATAAAATTTGTTAACGTTATTTTGTTTTTATTACTTTAGGGCCTCAAAAGGATAAGGGTGTAATCTCTCTCTCTCGACCTCTGAGAATCTCTGGCAATGAAAGTTTATAAAATAATATTAAATAATTAAATAAAAATAATTGATTTTTACAAAAAATTCTCAATCGTTAAACGTAAGATTCATCTTAAATTTTCCCGAAAGTTTTAGATTATTGTAAATTTGATAATTTAGTTTGTTAGAATACGACAACGAACCATACGGACAATCTGTTAAGAATATGCTTCTCAGGAGGCCTTTTTTTTTTATAAAAAACTGACATCTATTTAGGTATTAGACAGGTGAAAAAACCCGGAAAACTACACGTAGTCAGCCTATTGGTGAGGCTCGAACCCTCGACCACGATGGATGCGATTCCAGGTCGATTTAATCATATTTGTTTTTTGATTAACCAACCTGGATTATATTATGGTCTATCAGTGCATTTATTCACTCCACCACTAGTGAACCTTTTATTGTAATAAGTGGTCCAAGACATATACGATTTTACCCGACAACATTTATTTATAATGTTATAAATTCATATATTTATAAGTCAGTGGAGTAGCGTGGGTGTCAGACGCCCGGGGCGGAGGAAAATTTCGCCGTCCCGTTATTTAGGATCTCAATTTAAAAGACTAAAATTCAGTTTCGTATGAGAGCAAGTAATGAAAATTTCCTTGCCAGTGTAGCCACCTGTTTAAAATAGCTCCATTGGATATTGGAGGTGTATATGAATNGGTCGATTTAATCATATTTGTTTTTTGATTAACCAACCTGGATTATATTATGGTCTATCAGTGCATTTATTCACTCCACCACTAGTGAACCTTTTATTGTAATAAGTGGTCCAAGACATATACGATTTTACCCGACAACATTTATTTATAATGTTATAAATTCATATATTTATAAGTCAGTGGAGTAGCGTGGGTGTCAGACGCCCGGGGCGGAGGAAAATTTCGCCGTCCCGTTATTTAGTATCTCAATTTAAAAGACTAAAATTTAGTTTCGTATGAGAGCAAGTAATGAAAATTTCCTTGCCAGTGTAGCCACCTGTTTAAAATAGCTCCATTGGATATTGGAGGTGTATATGAATACAAATGAATCGTACAAGCAAAAAAAAAAAAAAAAAAGATCGACAGGCTGCAGCACTGCATCACCGGGTGAAATTAATAGTTCACCCGGACGGTGAGTCAATTCTCGGACTATTCCGTGCTCATCTCAGTCGGTCCGAATCGTAGGTGGGACGATAATATGGGATAAAATGGTTCAAACTTTTACAAGATATTATTATTATTTACTGTGAAATTTTGCCGCCCGGGACGGGCCGCCCCTGCCGCCCCCACTACGCTACGCCACTGTTATAAGTAAAGAAAAACATCTAAAATTTTCAAGTGTAAATTAAAATTTTATAAAATATTTTCTTCTCCATTTTATTTCGTTATCATTTCTATACATTTACACGCATAAGAACTCATACATTAACATACATATAAGCTAAACAACTTATAATTTAGGGCCTCACACTACGAGAATATAATTAGAATCTCTCATTTTAAAATCGTTTCCTATTCGTTAAAGAGGAAAGGTCTCTTCAAACTTATAAATTTAAAACCAGGCCCTAAACGAGTTTCTTCTACATTTTTCCTACAAAGTTTCTCCTTCTCTTGATGTGAAATATTTTAAAAATAATTTAAGACAATTAAATTGCATAAACTAAAAGATTTTACCAAAGTTACATTTAATTTTCAAGATCAATTAATAGATCGCCATTAATTAAAATATATAAACTTCTGTATATATCATGCTACCATTAATATTCAATAGGAATCTTGAATGACGATAGTTTCATAAGTAACTTCAAATCTTCCGACATCAATTAAGATAATTGAAAATGTAACTTTTCGACAATACACAAACAGTAATGAGTCTCTCCCAATTAATTAATTATATACAGAATTTTTTATTTTCTAACCTTCCCCCCTAAACGAATCAATTTGTTCTAAACTTATGAATAATGCAAAAGAATTCGCTAATGATGAAACGTGAAAATTAATGCATTTTCCTTAAGCACCAATTATGTAAAAGATATTTTTAAAAAAATTAAAATTATTTTATATAGCCCTATATTTAAATAAATTTATTATTAATTAAATTACTTTTTAAATGTTTCTTCTCGTTTCATTTTAATAGCTAATTGTAAATTTACACAAATGGAAATAAAATAACAATTTTTAAAATAAAATTTGGTTGTTCGTTATCCGAGACAAAAT
>NW_019384920.1:347838-356012 GCF_000671375.1 Centruroides sculpturatus | reverse complement strand
AAAATATATTTAAATTTTAAAAATATTTTTTTACTTTTTTAATAATAATTTTAAAATTAAATATAAATATATGAAATTGCATGTTTTATGTGCATTTTATTAATGGAAAATCTGTATATTCAAGTATATTGAATGTTTATCATACTCAGAAAGATGAGTGAAGAGGACCCTTGTACATAGAACCCGAGCCAACGAGATAGAGGCCCTAAAATTTAATATTTTATGCAAAAGGATAACATGTTTTAATAAGTGATAAAAATATGCTGCTTATTATTTGTTTATTAATTTCATTCTTTAAATTTTTGTTTTTGGAGACAGAGGGGCCTCACATTTGTGACTGGCCCAGCCTCATTTCATCCTTTTTACATTCTGTTAAATATACTGATATCTAAGAACGTGTTATAGTCTATATTCTTTATTATACAGATACAGTGCATACAGTTACTATATAACCAATATAATTATATCATACAACTTTTATGCATCGTCTTGCCGTAACACAGTACATATTGTAGGCCTATATGTACTGTGATACGTCGCAACATGTACACATACATATATAGGCATACAAAATAGGAAATATAGGAAAGAAAGCATACAGAAAAATTTGCTATATACATACAGAATCTGAATAACATCTACATACCATACGTATAAGAGGGCAGATTCAGGAGGTGGTGATGGAAATGATCGCCCTCTAAAATTTATTATTGATTACATGTTTTATTTTAAATATTAAAAAACAAAACAACTTTAAATTAGGTTTGCTCACGTGGGCCGGACACCTACCTTCTCTCTCCCGTAGACTTAATTAACATAGTAAATTTTGACCTTGTATATCTCCGGTCAAAGGTCGAATTTTAAAGCGCTGTTTGGGTCATGACCTAGACCGAAGCAAATCCTGTTTTTATACAAAAATTGATTTAAATCGATTAAGCGGTTTCGGAAGGGTTAATTCCGTAATAATAAAGCTCTTAGTCTATCCTCCTCTTCAGGATGAGGCGAGGAGCAACTTAACATTCAAATGAAACCCCTAAATTTTGGAACTTTTTAATTCTCTACTAAAAAAATGATAAACCTTCATTGAGAATATTTTTCCAAAAATGATAATTTAGAAATTATAAGCATATTTATTCATGTTTTGAAAGATAACGGCCTACTAAAAATGCAAACCATAAAGGGTTTGTCTATGGGGTTTCATAAAGGATCAAGTTTTGTTTCAACAACCGACAGCGATTCAAAATATGAAGCAAAGAATAAGAGATGCGAGTGTGACATTTCTGGTGTCATTTTAATACCAGAAATTTAACACTGCAAAAATTTCCGTTCGGCGAATTTTTGTCACTCGATTACTGAAAAGTTCAGACGAAAATGGAAATTTGTTTAAATATTTGCTAAATAACTGAAAAAAAATCCAGCAACGAGTTGTATAACTTTCGCACTGTTATGAGATTTTATTTAAAAAATAACTTCTATATTATTATTAATCATAAATTAAATAATGTGTGGTGCCATCTATTATGAGATTTTGTTATTTTAAGTAATAAAATTTTATATATTTTAAGTAATAAAACTTAAAATACAAAAATACTGGGGTTTCATTTCAAATTTCGAAGTTGTACCCTGGCCCCATGCAAGGTGTGTAGTATCGATTTATGAGTAGCGAAACAAACGTGTTCGGAATATCACGTGGTAGCAACTCGTTTGGTGAGATCATTCACCGGATGAGTTTGTGACACGTGACACTCTCAACACATTCGTGTTGTTATTGGCATAGTTCGAGACTAGGTGACCAGAAGGGAAAATGGAAGCTTTATTTTTGCAGCATTAAAAAGGTCACTTCGAAATATTAAACTTTTATTAATTTTTCGAGTAATTGAATTGTAACACCTAAGTGAAACACCCTGTATATATATATATATACATATACAGAGTGTTTTATATTATTATATATATATGTAATATAAAAATATATAATAATATATATATAGACCTATATTTCAAACGTTTCCATAAAATTATTTTTCAATTTTTACTTTTCTGTCTATTATATATAACAGAAAGAAACTATGGCAATCGGTCAAAAAATGACCCGCAAAGATTTTTACATTTTTGGACTCGGGATACCTTAAAACGCAAAGAAATGTAAAAAAATAAAATTGGGAAGATTTTTTTGTATGTATGGATTTTAGTGTGTGTTTATGTGTATGTGGGGGGCAGGATTATGTTTACCCTGTTTGAAGCTTAATAATTCCTATGCTTTGTCAAAAATGTATGAAATTTTGCAGGGAAGTTTGTTTATTAGGAGATTGATGCTATTAAATTTTAGTGATTAAAGTGGGGTGGGGAGATAAAGAGGGTCGTGTATACCTCCAGTAGGATCGGACTTAAGTTTTTTGCCTTTTTGTAATAGTTAAAAGTATAAAAACTTTTTAAAATAAAATATGATAACAGATGGCACCACCAATTGTTGCCGGAAAAGTTAATCAACTCGTTGCCGGATTTTTCACTAAGACTGTAAATAAAAATACTACTGTATTAAAGGAAACTTATAATCTCATATCATAAAAGTCTGCTTAAAATCTTTACTAATAAACAGCAATAATATTTTTAATAAATTAGATCAGTAGTCCCAAAACTTTAAAAGGTCATGGTCCCTTTTACAGAATATATATATTTCAGTGAACCCCTATTTTAAGCCGTTAGTTTTTAGTCCTTAATTAATTAATTAACTGTAGTAATAATAAGTATCCGAAGTATCTTGTACTATTTTTTGACGGTTTTCGATTGTGTTAATTTGAAAAAAAAATTGTTAAAATAATGGAATTAATAAGTTAAATAAGTTAAAATTATACAAAACTTGTTATTCACTTGAACAGTTAAAAGATGCCTTTTAGAACTTTCTCGGTTTCACTCCCAATTTGTAAGTTGTTTTCATCTCAAGTCTGACACTTTGTTTCTTTTCTTGAATGAACACATAGTTTATACGTAATACAATAAATATTTTAACCATTTATTATTTTTAAGCAGTATTTACGGATTATATTGTCTTATATCTTCCATATATTTGATTAAATCTAACAGGAAACATAGCTTTCCACTTAGATACTTCCTTTCATTATGGCCATTTTAATTTATCTTTTTTTGAATCTGTACGNAATTTAAGTAAAGCTTAACATGCCGATCTTGCCCCGATCTCCCCTAATGCTGTTTAAAATAGATATAAAATGTATAGTGTAATAATTAATAAAAAATTTAGAATACATCAATGAAAAATATAATTAAAAGAATGAAACTTAGTTTATATGATATTCACATTACGGGGAATGGATTTATGGAAAACAAAAGTTAAATTTTCGCCACTAGGCAAAAATATGGCGCTTCAAGAATAAGTACAGTAACGTAATATTATGCAAAGGACAGCGAGCCTGGGTTATAATAGTCTATGCCTCTGATGAAGCAAGCGTAAAGCAATATATCGCCAATACTCCCATCAAAATTCTTCGTGCCACAATTGATCACGCTATGTTACGCTTCCAAAATGTAATCGACGCAGACGGTTCGCATATTGAACACATGGTGTAAAGTAAAGCGTAAAATAACATTTCGGTTATTGGTTTATGTTCTCGAAGATGTCAATTTTCAAATTTCCACTGGCGTCCATATTGGCTGTCTGTCCTTCCTTAATCTTGAGAATGCAGTTAGATAAATGAAATTTGAAAAAGATAAGGGAAGCTTGGGAGTAGAAAGCCCCGATTAACTTTATAAAATCTTCTGGTACAAACTGAAAGTTGTTATTTCAATTTAAAAATGTTATCCCGAACGAAGTTAGCTGACTGTCATGACTATTGTTAGCAGGAAAAGTATGATGTACTGTATAGGGGCAAGACACTATTAAAATTGAAATTATTGTGACGATGTCACAATAAATAATTGCTTGTTAAATATGATATTATTTAAAAATAAAATTTTGGAATTTCATTTAGGAGCGGGTTGGCTTTTGTGAAAGCTTTCAAATCACTGAAATTATCGAGTAAACATACAGCAATCAAGGCACGAGTAAACTTACAACGAATATTTCTTCCTTTTGTTTTACATCAGTGTTTCTCAACCTCTAACGAATTGTCGCCCCCTTCACTTCAAAATTCCGATGCCGAGGGCCAAGGCTAACGCCAAATTCGTACTGCATTGAATAGACTAGTGACTAGTATAATGTTATTTGTTTAATTATTGTACGATATAACGAATAAAATATCTAATTATTCTTAATATAATGTTTTACTATATCGCCCAGAAAATTGATTTTTGCTCCCCAAAATATAAATTGTTACTAATCACCCCCTCAATATGGAAAAACGTCCACATGGGGGCGATATCACCCCCGTTGAGAAGCACTGTTTTACATAGATTTTTGTAAGCAGGTTTCGTTTTTATGTAATTCTCTAAACTAGAGGAAATTTGATTTGTGGGTAAGTCCATTACTAAATCTTTAATTAAACGTGATCGAGCCTTTCTACAATCCCTGGTTATACCAGATTGATTTTACTTCATATTTCTTTAGCATTGACACCATCTTTAATCTCTCAGCAGTTTGTTTAGGAAACAAAGACTATCACATAGACCAACTACAGCCTTAGATCTTTCTCTAAATTCGAACAGATTCATAATTATTTATTTACTGGTACATTTTATGTTTCTTTTGTATTTTTAATAATGATAAATATTAAACTTGTACTTATTCATTTCATTATTTGTTTTATAAAAAAATTTAAATGTCAATGTCACCGAGAAGAGATCCAAAAGAATTCTTCTCCTACCACAAAATCAAAACAATAATTCAGAAAATCACGAGTCACTAAAGAATAATCCAAAATCGAACATCCATTCATCGTAACATATGTAAAATTACCAAGGTAATACGATCTCATTGAACCATTTAAAACATAAAGTTGCTTCTCCAACACAGTATTGA
The DNA here is from genome assembly GCF_000671375.1 of Centruroides sculpturatus. NCBI lineage: Eukaryota > Metazoa > Arthropoda > Arachnida > Scorpiones > Buthidae > Centruroides > Centruroides sculpturatus. The sequence goes on along the minus strand of NW_019384920.1, from coordinate 351,040 downwards.
TTAAGTTATTACCTCTTTGATTAACTACTTTATTCAACGATTGTCTAGGAGAAAGAATTTTTGACCCTTGACCTTTATACGATGTATTATTAAACCTCCAATTTAAAATCTAAATCTCCAATTCAAATTATGTTTTGATAATATTCATTTATATCTTTTATCAACCTGTTCCTCCTCTCTGTACGGAGAGATGTTATAATTATAATATTTTTTTGTTTTATTTTTTAAATAACAAATTAACCGAATCGTACCTTATTTTGGTCTTGCAAATTTACTCACAATTTTGAATCATAAAATAATCATTCATTATGAAACGTGGAAATAATTCAGAAGAACTCTTCCTCTAAATTTCAAGTAAACATATTACCTCATTATTCGTAAATTACTAAGAATAATAATTAAATATTCATAAATATATTGGTATCGTGTACAGTATATTCATTGATGTATCGACACGTATCTAGCATAGCGTCAAAGGTTCCTCTATCGGACATCTTTGGCGTTTAGTTGTAGGCCATGTACAGAATTAACGGTATTAAAACAATATTCTTTAAAACCGAGTAATTATAATTCACTTTTAACAAAATGTATAAAATTCTTTTTAAAATGTCTACCGTATCAAATGGAAAAATCAGTGACAATCGAATTTTCAGAAAAAAAAAAAAAAATATATATATATATATAACTTTATCAAAATAATCTAAATTTGAAATATCTTTAAACTGCCTTTCTATCTCTAGAATCTTTTCATTATTTTTCTTCCACTCTTCTCTTAACTTTGAATTTTCCTGCCTTAAGCTAGATAACTCCTCACGAATAGCATTTAATTGCCATTGTATCCTTTTAAAGCTATTTGCATAATTTGGCCTGGTTCTAATATAAAAAGAGCGCTCAGTTTTTACCATTATAAGAAATTTGGAGTAAAGTATTTAGTAATTTTTGACTTACAAGTACTGAATTTAGCAGCTGACTCTTCATCAGATTCAAACAATAAATCGATTTTACCTTATTTTTATTTTGGCAAGGAGATAAATTTTTGCTAGCTTCGGTTGACTTACAGTAGTTGGACGTTTCCCCTTTCTTTGGTGCGTCAGAATCGCCAAACTCATTGCTCTTTAGAGGATATCTACAGTAGACAGAACCAGGAGTTTGTTTGATACAATTTGTAATTAATAAAAATTGAATAATTGATAGCAGAAAATTATGTTTAAAAGAGATAATTTCAGTGAATTAGAATCTTTCACAAAAGGAAATTCCAAAATTATATTTTTAAATAATATCATATGCAACGAGCTATTATTTATTGTAACATCGTCACTAAAAGCAATTTTAAGTGTCTTACTCCTATACATCATACTTTTCCTATTAACAATGGAATCATGCCGGTCAGCTATCAAACTCTGTTCAGGTTAAAATTTTTGAATTGAAATAATGTGTCTTTTGGTTTGGACCGGAAGTTTGTATACAGTTAGTTGAGCTTCCTATCCTTAAGTTTTCCATATCTGGTCTAGACTTTCATCTATTTAACATCGTTCTCGAGATTAAGAAAGGACAGACAGAAAAACACCATTGGGAATTTATAAGTCTACAATTTTTGAAAATTGCAGTCCCTTGGTGAAAAAATAAAGGCCTTCACTTAATAAATATAATATAATTGATTAATGCCATCTTTTATATACCAAGGGCCTGAAAAAAGTTAACAGGACCAAGTCTCTTTTGTCCTCAGAGATCTTGTGTGCAAATAGTTTTAAAATAATAAAAATGATTATAAAACTTAAAACAATGTATTTTATTATAATATTGTGTAAAAATATGAATATTTAAAACCTAATCATGGTTTACTACAATATAAACTAATTGAAACATTATAATTTTTAGAAACAGAGAATAAAAAAATGAATTTGGAAATTAAAAAAAAATAAATTGTAATAAATAGCAAACGACTACATTAAATTAATCTTTATATAAAATATTTAAGCAAACATTAAGTTTTTTTATAATATTAATTATTGTAAATAACATTTATCATAATTATAGTTACTATAATTACCAATATATCAGCATCAATTTTATATCATCTTATGAGATTTAATGTTCAAAATATTTATTTTAATTTAAGTAATGGGAAAAATACAAATTAAAGTTATTATTAAGAATTAAAAAAATATATTTATAATCTAAGAATTTATTTACTTTAAAACTTTTAAAAATATACATTTTAAATATTTAAATATAAAACAATAAATCATTAATTTGCAAATAGAATTTTATTAATAATAATAATAATAATCTTTATTTGTCGTAATAGGCTTTCGCCTGTTACAAGGGCGTTTAGTTTTACATAAACGCGTATTAATTTAACATCTCAATTTTTTTTTCGTCTTATTATTATATTCATTTGCTAAATTTTAATTTTACATTAATATTTTGTTACAATTTTCATTTAGTAAATTGTTTAACATAGTTATATAACATATAAATCGTGTTAGTATTAGCTCTGTCAAAAGTCTTAAACATTTTCATCTCACTATTACAGTTGACTAGCGGTTGCATTTGGAGCCTTTGTATTTTATCTTTTTCATTACAGCATTCACATATAATATGAACTCTAGATAAAGGTTTAGTACAATTTGGACATTTAGATTGGGTATAGTCTATATATTTATCATTTATAATTATTCCGTATTTATTTAGCCTAAGCTGTATAAAAAACTTTTTGATGTTAAAAGCTAGATTTGTCAATATATAGTTGTTATTTACAGGATAATTTAAAATTGTTGCATACCAGCTTGTATTTTCTCGTTTTCGTATATCTTCCACGTCTTGGATAATAGAGTATTCCATAACTCTATGTATTATTTCTTTACTATATTGCTCTATATCATAATTACGATCCATAACCAGTTTAATAGAAAATCCATATTTATTAACTATCTTCGATAACTGAATTATCCAACTTCGTCTTAAGTCTGTTTCCCTTGATTTGTGATGTAGTAAGAACAGCAATTTTGTTGTTATATCTTCAGCCTTAATAATTTTTTGTAAAAACTTTAAATATCTTTTTATTAGTATAGTATTTATTCTGAATCTATGTGTTTCTAATCTTAAGGCACTACCCGGGATATTGTATTCCAGCTGGAATATCTTACGTATGAATATATTCTGTATTTTCTCAAAGTCATTAAATTTTTCCATGCTCCAA
>NW_019384920.1:343821-346774 GCF_000671375.1 Centruroides sculpturatus | reverse complement strand
AAAAAAAAGTTTTTTTCATTGTTAAACTTAACATTGAATACTTATAAACTGCAAATAAAGCAATGTCTAGTCGTCAAACACGATACTGTTATGCAAATTCAGTTAAACCAAATAGAAGAAAATTACTTTTTCTCCCCTTCTTTTTTTAATAATAATAATAATAAAAGGACGAGAAGATAGTTCCTCTCTTCAAAAAAAAAAAAAAATTAAAAAAATGGGGGCAGAATAGATTTAGCTTTATCTAACTTTAAATGAAGATATTATTTATTTAAAATTCTCTTGTATATAAAATGAATGGAGCGTGCGTTTAACCCCAACAGGCATTTTAAACAATTGATTTTTAACGTCAAAAATATTCACGATAATGAGAAGCTTATTCATGTCATGTTTAGTTTAAACAATTCATTTTTGCAGTCGTTTGACTTTAAAGATTAAGAAATTCCATTATCTGTTATCGATACCGAGCTATTCAAATTAACGCTTAGATTTTTATCTGAATATTTATTTATAGTCAGCTTCAAAAGAGTTTTTTTTTTATTTTAGAAAAGGTGAAAAAAAATTTAATGGAAAAAGACTGTTCGAAGCAAATGCCGAAAGGATGATGATAAAGACAATAAACTTTTCTTCAAATTTCACAAAAACTTCAATAGATGGCGCTTAAGATAAGATATTGACGAAATTATCACCGTGTGAAACGGGTTTATACATTATTGTATTATTATTTTTTTTAACGGTTAAGATAATTTTACATTAATATATTTACGCTATTTTGTTTGCATATTACATAATTAAAATATATTGCTCTTAAGAGCGTGCTCAATTTGACGAATTTTGAAAATTAAAAGCGTTTCATTATGCTTTAAGGTGTTTAAAAACACTAATTTCTTATATCTGATTGTGCATTCAATTTTGCATTCGGCCGGGCTGATCTTCAATGGGGTTAATCAGTAACCCCATTGATTAATCGGGAAGCACGAAGCGATTCCCTTGTTTGACACTTAGACAATCACCCATTATAAACTATAAACTCTTGAAAGATTTGAACTCGGATCCCTCGCTGAATATCTTATTGAGAGATCGGATTCGAATTCGGACACTACTTTAAAGGCTGATACTTTACTACTTAGTCTTCGACACACATTTGTAATACTACTAATACTAATGCCTGCTAATATTAAATACCTTAAAAATTAAAACCCTAATATCTTAAAGGTTTAAAAAATATAAATTAAATTTTACATCATTCCTAAATTAATACAAAACAGCGAATTTCATTGAAATTATTCAAACGTTTTCTATTTCACGTATGATAAACGACAAAATGAGCCATAAAATATAAAATCTGAAGTTTGTATACACTTTAAATTGGCAGTAAAAATACTGAACACAAATTTATTTACATTCAAATTCTAGATATGTCATTTGAATAACCATAAAAGCAACCATAAATATGACTTTGAAAATCTGTTTAATATGCATACAACATCTTTGTAGTTTAAAGGATGTCTTCAAAGTCTCATGACATTTAGAAACGATAGAATAAAAGGATAATTACGTAAGCTTTTGAATATATTTTAAGTATGATAGCTTCTTTCTTTAGATAAACCGTTACTTATCTAGCTTTTGATTTCCATTCTTCATTTACAATTTTGTACATCACAAAGTTTGAAAAGTAAAACGTCAGCGATATAATAAGAGAGAAAAGTCACTTTATTTAATGATCTGTGAAAGTACAACATCATTCGCTCGACTTTGTTGAAAATATAACTCATTTTCTCACTCGGTCAAGCTACTAGAAATGATCTTATTTCTGATTTAACTAACTACAAGAATGCACAATAATACAGTTTCTGACATCGTTAATGATTACTGCCAACTGTAGATGACATTATTTCACTTAGAATAAGTACATACTACATCTACAATTCATATTAGTTGGATATTTGCCTAGTGTCATGAAATAATTTTCTTCATTTTTTCCCCTTTTTTAAAGATCACATCTTTTAAAGAGCTGTAAAAAGTTAAATTATTTATAGATCAGAAAAGCTGGTAACATTGTTGCTGGACTTTCCTGGCATTTTTTATTTGTTTTATCCCTAATAATTGCTACTATTACCTTTATAAGTCAAGTTGGTTCGGGAGGTATTAAGAGGGTGGGGCTGTATCTCCAGAACTATTGATCCGATTTTCATGAAAATTTCTAGTAATATTTCTCCCTAATACAGAAATATTCCTGCGAAATTTCAGAAATTTTTGACAAAAAACAGAGTAGTTATTAAGCTTTAAAATGGATAAACAAAGTAATATCCCTCACATACTAACACACAGAAAACCCCCAAATTTTTTGCATTTCTCGACATTTCAAAGTCCTGAAAGTCCAAAACAAATGTGAAAATCTTGGGGGCGGGGTCGCTTTTTGACCGATCGCCACGTCATATAAACAGCCAGGAAAGTAAAGTATAATTTAAAATAAATAAATAAATAAATCTATAAAATATTTATTATTTAGAAGAAGATGAAGGAATTAATATAATCATAAACTTTCTTAAGTTATGATCGTGAAAGGGCACAGATTTTTTGCATGAATTTTTCAACTTATTATTTATTTATTTTTTATTTTATTATTTTTTTCTAAATTTTATTTTAATTCTTTATACCAGCTTTCATTTTAAAATTGAATGATGCATGAATATTTAGAGTTTATTAATATATTCATATGTTAAGAGATTATTTTTATTCGATCGATTAAGTTTAATGAAAATCGACTCTCTATACCCTCCAATTTAATGAATTTTAATAAGTTGAATTTTTTATGAATTTAATTTAAATGTTTACAGCCATATTAAAATTATGCTCGAGTATAAGACGTTTTCCTACGTTTTCTGATAAAAGTTATTATCGATTTTTTCCAAACAACACGCTTTCAGAAGGGGGGAGTTATTTATAAATCGAT
>NW_019384920.1:321164-342928 GCF_000671375.1 Centruroides sculpturatus | reverse complement strand
ATATATATGCTATTAATGTAAAAAGCATTTTATTATGTTTTAAAATTTATAATATATTTTTTTGATAAACTTGTTAAACTAACCTGCATAAAATCTTTCTAGAAATAAATAACCTGCATGTACAAAAGATTCAGAAGAATTATGGAGATGGAAATTGTACTTCCACGTTCCATTTCCCAAACAAGAACAAAGTGTGACAAATATCAAACTCCCTTCTCGTCTCGAGTTAAATTTCTTTTTTTTACTTTATTTTTTATTTTTTAAACTTTCTCTTTGACTTTACTTTGATTTGAAGAAATGAATATAAAAGACAAAAATTTTTTAAACATTCAAAAACTTTCTACTGCATTTCATTCATAAATGATTCACCTTAGATGAGAATTTCACAAACTATAGTCGGAGAATCTCTAAGGGGATAAAGGTTAAGAAAAGAAAGGGTTATTTATGTAAAGTGAGTATATATATATTTATAAAGTGATATTTATAAATCATTTTTTAAGTATACTCTTCTAGTATAAATACTCTGTTTTTACATAGGGGTGAGTAAACAGCGTGCATGCATCTATGCACGCTATGTTATACTGTATCTATTATTTGTATATAAGTTATATATATGCACATATAAGACTCTATGTAGAAGGATATATATTTAAGTTACCTCTGTTATATATAGATAACATAGGGTAACTTTCTAGGATAACAGAATAACAAGATAAAATTCTCAAAACGTTCTGCATTTAGATATAATAGTTCAATATTATAGAGCTACAATTTTCAAATTGCAGACCTATAAATAAACACTGTCGTCCGTCTATATGTCCATCCTTCGTTAATATCGAGAACGGAGTTAGATGAAAATCGAGACCAGGTACAGAAAACTTAAGGACTCGAGACTTCGATTAATTTTTATATTAAAATATCATTTAAAATTGTAGCCCGGCATTATTAATATTATTAAATCTTAAATTTAAATATTCCGCATCACCAATTAAACATGTTTAAATTTATAAATTTAATCTATTTTTTAAAGTATTATTATTATTTTATTTTAAATACATGTTATCACCCCTTTATTCTTTAAAGAAAAAAGGAAATAAATCGAATGACGTTAAAAATCCTACTGAATTTCTTCATTCGGAACCAATTCTGATAATGCTATTGTAGCCGATAAACAGTTCTCAATCTAAGTTTATTTTTTTATTTTATTTTATTTTATTTTATATATATATATATATATCATCTAGGACATTTCGGTAGCCCAGGCAGTTGAAATGGCATGAAATCCACTGCACTTAGAACAGTAGAAATAAAAGAAACTCTTTGCACTTCAACAATGATAAATGAGATACCGAAGAAATAAAGTGATTATTGGTGGTGACACTGATGGATAGATTGGATGGAAACTAAACTGGGCCACAAACCAGCTGCCTTCAAGCGCAACTTTAAATTTTATTATAAGAAGTTATAGCATGTTACATCAGTCATGATTAATTTATGGATAACATCGAAAAGAGTGAGTAGCTTTTCTTTTACTTTATGGAACATTTAACTTTTAGTGGTACGTTGTTTCGTATGTCATCACTGTTTATTATAATATTTTAAATTAAGAAACTTATCTTGCTTTCCTTATCACTATTATCGTTATAAATAGTTATATTTTAAGATAAAGAATTTAAGAATAATTTCATTATTTTAACAATATTAAGTTGAGTAATCTTGATGAATTTGAAAAAAAAAAAAACAAAAAAAGTTTAATTTTCTGAAGAATTATCTTCTGAATGCCTTATTTAATTTAATTATCAAATTTTTGAAGAGAATTTTATTAAGAAATATTAAAGTTTATTTTAATTTTTCATATTTATAATTTATAATAATTAGTTTTTACAGCTTACTTTGAAGCTATATATTAGTATTTATATTTTAAATATAAAAAAAATTAAATTTGAGTTTTATATTTATTGTTTTAAAGATAAACCTCGTTATAAGAGCACCTTATAGCGAGGTTTTTCTTCTTATATTTATAAGAGCACCACCCTCTTAAAGTGTATAAATACGGTATAAATTATATACGATAGACTCTTGATATAGTGACATCCGATATAGCGAATGTTTTAGTACAATCTTTTGAGAATCCACTATGCATAGGCCTATATTAATTAAAAAATAAAATAATTAAGAGATTTAAGCAATAACAAGAGCTTAGAACTCATTAGGTTCAAGGCCAAGTCACAAAATTGAAAGATATGTTTTAAATTATATATGCACATTATATACTTTAAAAAAACGATAAAAAGTTATACATATTTTTATTTTTAAACATATTTTTTTAGCTTTGAAGTCAAATTAAAAAATGAATAAATTAGCACGATTTACAATTCTATATATTATACACTTTAGGTAATGGGATCTCTACACGAAGCTTGTGATGTAAGGTACAGTCCATTAAATACGTGAGAAAGACCGCACCTGGTCAATATTGATGTGTCTTTAGTTCAAGTTAACGAATGATAGTTTTCATGGAAAACGATAGTTTACATGTCATCCTTAATGATGTGCATAAGTTAAGCTGAAAGTTGGACATCATCATTCAAATATAATAGCGAGAAAAATTCAAGTTTTATAAAACTGCATCCTATCAATAACTGTCGTTTTACAACCAAAACTGATAATTAAAACTTTGCTTGTAATAAAATACTACGTGTTCAATGTGTCATGTAACACACGCAAAAATTATTGTCATTCTTTGTCCTGACATTTCTTTTCTTTTACTAATTAACTTGTAATTATTTTATTATTTTTCCCATCTTGAAAGAAATTTATACTTTGTTTTAATGAATAATTTAAATTTTTAAAGAAATAGTATGAATATTTTAAGTGTTTTTTATAATTATTCGGTGAAATTGTTACCGCAAAAAAATTTAAGAAATTTATGTAATAAAATCGAATTTTAAAACATTTATTAATATCCTTTTTAATAATTAATTAATTATTTTAATTTTATGAAATTTATAAATTTTATTTAATTATCAAAATTGAGAATATGTATAGATAAAATTTAATAAATTTAACTATTAACGAACAATTATTTATTGTGACATCGTCAGAATGCCAGCTGTAACTTTTCGTCACATGCTCTAATTTTAATAGTGTCTTGCCCCTGTACATCATATTTTTCCTGTTAACAATAGAGTCATGCCGGTCATCTATCTAAATCCGTTCAGGGGAGAATTTTTGAATTTAAATATAGTGACTTTCGGTTAAAACCAGAAGTTTGTATATATTTAAAAGGAGCCTCATTCTCCTAAGCTTTATGTATATGGTCTTGACTTTCATCTATCTAACTTCATTCTGGAGATTAGGGAAAGAAAGACAGACAGATGGACAGATGCTGGTGGAAATTTAAAGGTCTACAATGTTTGAAAATTGAGACTCAAAAACAGTTTAATAAACGAAATAACGAAGAAAATACAGTTAAACCTCCAACAACGGCAACCTCTAAACAACGGAACCTTTTTTGGACGAAAATGCGTACAAAATAATCTCCAAATGACGACCAGTTTTTTTTAGCCCTATGTTTTTCCATCAGTAGCCGTTGTTCAGAGTATGACTGTATAATCAATATATAACAAATTTTTATTTCCTCTAAAAATATAATATTTCTAATCATAATATCGAATGTATTATCACAAAGAAAGTTATGAAAGTTTTGTTACGTTGATATTGATCTTAATAAATTGATTATGTTAACGTTTCTCAACCGGTAGTTCGCGTAATCCGGAATGATCACAAAAGACACTCTTGAATAATATCACGTTCTTATAGAAAATCATAAATCGAAGTTTCCAAGTAAAAAAGTTGGAAAACTCTTTTCTATGTCGATATTCAGATTTATATCTTTCGATCTTATTTTTTACAGAATATATTAAGTAAATATTTTAATAAAATCATTCAAAATAAAAAAAACTATAAAAGTTTTTAGTAAAATAGTAAAAAAATATTTATAGACAGTATTCGATGAAATTGTTATAGCAAAAAAATTTAAGAAATTTATATAATAAAATCGAATTTTAAAGCATTTATCTTTTTAAGAGGAAATAAATAAAGATTTTTACTTAATAAGATTTTTAAAATGAAATATAAAAATAAAATTTCAATGAATTTATTTAAAATAAAAATAATATAATTGCTATAATACAAAAAACAAAAGTATAGTATATTAAGCATTGTAACATAATACAGTGAAACCTCTAAACAACGGCCACAGACGGAAACATAAAAAATGTCCGTCGTTCAGAGGTTGTATCCATTTAAAAACGAAACATTCTTGAAAATATGGCTACCGTTCAGTGGTGGCCGCTATAAAAGGTTCTACTGTGCTAATATCGTAATTACTAAAGAAAAATGATTTTCAAGTGTATACGTTATTAATTTTCTGATTTTTTTTACATTTAAAAATAAAAAAAAGATTACAAACATTTATGAATTTTATTTGGGAAATTTCAATCAATAGCGGACATATGAGATATTCTTAAAAGTGATTTGTTTTTTCGATTATAAAGTAATGGAAGCAAAGATCGTTACAAACATTGCCAAAGATCTATCTTTTCTGCAATGGACTATCGATAAGAGAAATGGTTGTCATTATGTCATTATGAACACTGGATGGTTTAACTATATCTAAGAAGATGGCAGAAATATTACTGGTATTGGATATCCAAAGAATATTACAGAGCAATAGAAAGATAACCTTGCATAAAACGACCATCCAGAACAAGGGGGAAAAAAACCTTCTTTACCTTGTTTTTTCCCTCTTCTTGATAAGATATGACATACAAAATTGAAATTTTTGTTTCCAAATATGATTAATTATTATGTAGAAATCTCAAAAATTTAATATTTATTACAATACTTATCTCTATATTTAAAATAAATGAATCGTTTTGTTCCTGGATATGCCTTGCGACTAGAAACATGACTTAACTAAACTCTACACCCATTTATCTCTGAAACTTTTATTGGACTTCATCAGGAAAATTTTTAGCCGGTCTAACAGTATCTCATACAGTATAAAGATCTGAACCATTTAAGAAGCTTAGACCCTAAAAAATCCTATTTTCAACAACTGGTGTACATCGACGTAGAAATTACTCAATCCTTTTGGCGTAGGTCTAACTATAGGATCCATTAAAGTTGTAGACGACAGGCCTTCTAAACTCATGTGTCAAAACTCGATAGATACTTCTATAAAAGGAGACAAAGATGCTTCTAAGATGCTTCTATCAATAGATATAATTGGTAAAAAATTAAATTAATTTTTTACCAATTATATCTATTGATATTCCTCAACACTACGTCTTCAGCACTCTGAACATCAACTGTAAAAGCCTCTATATGCAATTACGACTTAACTTATTTTGTCTAAAGCAAGGGTTCCCAACCTTTTTCACCTTTTAGGAAATTTTTTTTTCCATTGACCCCTTTCAGTATTATATATTCTACAATATTTGCTGCAATTTGAAAAAAATTGTAGACCTATAAATTCACACTGTCTGTTCTTCCTTAATCTCGAAAATGGAGTTAGATAGAGGAAAGTCGAGACCAGATGTGGAAAGCTTGGGTAGTATGCCCGATTAACTATATACAAACTTCCGGTTGCACCAGAAGTCACGTAAATTCAATTCAAAACTTTTTCCCTGAAAGGAGTTAGATAGATGACAGCACGACTCCTATTGCTAGCAGGAAAAGTATGATGTACAGGGGGCATGCAACTACTAATTTGAAATGGAAAGCACATATTTTAAATCAAATAAATTAAAAATATGATTAAAAATTGCAGCCCGGTGTTATATATAAATATATATCAGCCTCCTATTACAAACTGAAACAGCACTTCTTAAGTACTTCAGATATAAGTTTTGTTTATTTAAATATGTATATAGCTTTTTTAAAAGAAACTTAAGTATTAAGAATTCCAGATTTAAAATCGAATAAGAAAAGAGGGGAAAAAAAGAAGAAAATTGCAGCGATCTTCACTTGATGTATTAAGTCATCTCGATGTCTTTAGTCAGGTGCTGTAAAAGTCAATATAAAGCATCAACGAGATTGCTGACGTTGACTAATGTAAGGTTTTTATTCAGCCCTAACCGTAGGTTAAGTGGGAGGATATTCAGCCAACTCATCATTTCCACTTTCGGAGCCACTTTGATATAAAGAAGATCAAAGCATCCGCTTTACCAATTCATTATCATCGGTATCACAATCATCATTCGATTTTTGGCGTTGTCTTCCCTAAGTGGCCGTTAAAATTGTACAAGATAATACTGTACTTCAATCTTCAAACAGTCAAGTTTCTCAGACGGTAATAACGAGGATTAAAATTTTCCTCGAAAACAATGGCAATTCTCTCTTTCATCTTCTAAACAGAACCATAAAGAAATGAGGATGCGGATGCGGATGCAGGTGCGGATGCAAATGTGATAAACTGTGTTCAGGGAGGAGGAGAAGGATAAATGCCTCATCTTAATCAAAAATATATATTGTAAGTCTAAAAGTTCTACACATTAACGTATTCCTGATGCTTTCTACATCATCTGCGGATGCGGATGAGAGCAACATCCATTGATATCAGCTACATACAAATGCCGAATTATGAATAAAATTAATTTAAACTGTTATCTGCAGTTGAATCTGCTTTTATAAGCAATTACTCGTTCTCAATAAATGAATTTAATTAATCGTTTTCATTTAANAAATTAGTGAATATTTTATACAATAGTTAATAATTTAATAATTTTTTACATGAAATAACGAAAAAAAATTACAAATTTTTAACTATAAATCATTTAACATTCTTCTTTAATTCGATAACGAATTAAGTTGTTTACTTGTAACGACTTAGCTCATTATTTTATTTTTCACTTTAGATAAACTACGACATAAAGTTAACAGTTTGTGAAATCTTCCACGAAAATGGTAATGTATTTTAATATTCATCAGCAGTTAAGTCACTAAAACTGGTTGATAAACTTATCCCTTTATTATTTAGAAAAGAAAATATTGTTTATGTTTAGAAAAAAAAAAAAGAAAAAGTGTATTAGAAACAAAAGGTAGTTAGTTAGTTAGCCAGCTGCTGTTGGATGTTAAAAAAATAATTCTTTGTAATTTTTTAAAAATAAATTATCTTTTGTTAATTGATTAAAAAAGAAACAAAAACTAGCAAAACTGAAACTAATTTAAATATGTTCTGCTATTTACAGATTACTAATTTATCATCATTATGATTTTAGAGTTAAGGAATAAACTATGCATTTATTTATTTGTAACATAAGAAAATAATTTTGAAATTTTTAATAATTCATTACTTTTTATTGTATTTTCTTTAATTTAGTCTAACTTATTTTTGTTCGTAAAGTAACAACATTGATATTATTGAAGTGTTCCTGTAAGTTGGCTGTGGATGATAACACTGATATAAAATGGAAAAAATTGCTAATGTTCTAAGAAGAAATGAGTAATATCAAATTAAGGATCTACAGTAAAAATATTTTCTTAGGTCCTAAAAACTTTTCATTACTTTCTTATTCTATAGATAAATAAAAATGATAAATTGTTGTGATTTTAATTCAATTAAAGAACAATGATAATTAGCAATAAGTAAAGAACAAAATGTATTTAATTAATAAATTTAATAACTGGTTTTTAATTATTTTAATTTAGTTTTTATTCTCAAATTATAACGTATTTTTTAAATATTTCTTTAATAAAGATGGAATATTTGATAAATTTGTAGAAATTAAACAAAAATTAAACTAATTTAAGATAATTTTTTTTGCTTATATTTAAAATTACAATTTTTGCATGAATTTTACTTGATTGAAATGATATCAATTATTGTTATTATTATTATTAACCTACTCCAGAGTCTAGATTGAAGAAAGCAAGAGGATGAGGATGAGGAAGAGGATAAGAAAGAGGAAGAGTAGAGTCTAAGCTGAAGTAAGGATGCAAAGGGGTGATGAAGAAGAACAGAGATGTGATGATGAAAAGATGAGGAAATGAGGAAGAGGATAAGAAAGAGGAAGAGTAGAGTCTAAGCTGAAGTAAGGATGCAAAGGGGTGATGAAGAAGAACAGAGATGTGATGATGAAAAGATGAGGAAATGAGGAAGAGGATAAGAAAGAGGAAGAGTAGAGTCTAAGCTGAAGTAAGGATGCAAAGGGGTGATGAAGAAGAACAGAGATGTGATGATGAAAAGATGAGGAAATGAGGAAGAGGATAAGAAAGAGGAAGAGTAGAGTCTAAGCTGAAGTAAGGATGCAAAGGGGTGATGAAGAAGAACAGAGATGTGATGATGAAAAGATGAGGAAATGAGGAAGAGGATAAGAAAGAGGAAGAGTAGAGTCTAAGCTGAAGTAAGGATGCAAAGGGGTGATGAAGAAGAACAGAGATGTGATGATGAAAAGATGAGGAAATGAGGAAGAGGATAAGAAAGAGGAAGAGTAGAGTCTAAGCTGAAGTAAGGATGCAAAGGGGTGATGAAGAAGAACAGAGATGTGATGATGAAAAGATGAGGAAATGAGGAAGAGGATAAGAAAGAGGAAGAGTAGAGTCTAAGCTGAAGTAAGGATGCAAAGGGGTGATGAAGAAGAACAGAGATGTGATGATGAAAAGATGAGGAAATGAGGAAGAGGATAAGAAAGAGGAAGAGTAGAGTCTAAGCTGAAGTAAGGATGCAAAGGGGTGATGAAGAAGAACAGAGATGTGATGATGAAAAGATGAGGAAATGAGGAAGAGGATAAGAAAGAGGAAGAGTAGAGTCTAAGCTGAAGTAAGGATGCAAAGGGGTGATGAAGAAGAACAGAGATGTGATGATGAAAAGATGAGGAAATGAGGAAGAGGATAAGAAAGAGGAAGAGTAGAGTCTAAGCTGAAGTAAGGATGCAAAGGGGTGATGAAGAAGAACAGAGATGTGATGATGAAAAGATGAGGAAATGAGGAAGAGGATAAGAAAGAGGAAGAGTAGAGTCTAAGCTGAAGTAAGGATGCAAAGGGGTGATGAAGAAGAACAGAGATGTGATGATGAAAAGATGAGGAAATGAGGAAGAGGATAAGAAAGAGGAAGAGTAGAGTCTAAGCTGAAGTAAGGATGCAAAGGGGTGATGAAGAAGAACAGAGATGTGATGATGAAAAGATGAGGAAATGAGGAAGAGGATAAGAAAGAGGAAGAGTAGAGTCTAAGCTGAAGTAAGGATGCAAAGGGGTGATGAAGAAGAACAGAGATGTGATGATGAAAAGATGAGGAAATGAGGAAGAGGATAAGAAAGAGGAAGAGTAGAGTCTAAGCTGAAGTAAGGATGCAAAGGGGTGATGAAGAAGAACAGAGATGTGATGATGAAAAGATGAGGAAATGAGGAAGAGGATAAGAAAGAGGAAGAGTAGAGTCTAAGCTGAAGTAAGGATGCAAAGGGGTGATGAAGAAGAACAGAGATGTGATGATGAAAAGATGAGGAAATGAGGAAGAGGATAAGAAAGAGGAAGAGTAGAGTCTAAGCTGAAGTAAGGATGCAAAGGGGTGATGAAGAAGAACAGAGATGTGATGATGAAAAGATGAGGAAATGAGGAAGAGGATAAGAAAGAGGAAGAGTAGAGTCTAAGCTGAAGTAAGGATGCAAAGGGGTGATGAAGAAGAACAGAGATGTGATGATGAAAAGATGAGGAAATGAGGAAGAGGATAAGAAAGAGGAAGAGTAGAGTCTAAGCTGAAGTAAGGATGCAAAGGGGTGATGAAGAAGAACAGAGATGTGATGATGAAAAGATGAGGAAATGAGGAAGAGGATAAGAAAGAGGAAGAGTAGAGTCTAAGCTGAAGTAAGGATGCAAAGGGGTGATGAAGAAGAACAGAGATGTGATGATGAAAAGATGAGGAAATGAGGAAGAGGATAAGAAAGAGGAAGAGTAGAGTCTAAGCTGAAGTAAGGATGCAAAGGGGTGATGAAGAAGAACAGAGATGTGATGATGAAAAGATGAGGAAATGAGGAAGAGGATAAGAAAGAGGAAGAGTAGAGTCTAAGCTGAAGTAAGGATGCAAAGGGGTGATGAAGAAGAACAGAGATGTGATGATGAAAAGATGAGGAAATGAGGAAGAGGATAAGAAAGAGGAAGAGTAGAGTCTAAGCTGAAGTAAGGATGCAAAGGGGTGATGAAGAAGAACAGAGATGTGATGATGAAAAGATGAGGAAATGAGGAAGAGGATAAGAAAGAGGAAGAGTAGAGTCTAAGCTGAAGTAAGGATGCAAAGGGGTGATGAAGAAGAACAGAGATGTGATGATGAAAAGATGAGGAAATGAGGAAGAGGATAAGAAAGAGGAAGAGTAGAGTCTAAGCTGAAGTAAGGATGCAAAGGGGTGATGAAGAAGAACAGAGATGTGATGATGAAAAGATGAGGAAATGAGGAAGAGGATAAGAAAGAGGAAGAGTAGAGTCTAAGCTGAAGTAAGGATGCAAAGGGGTGATGAAGAAGAACAGAGATGTGATGATGAAAAGATGAGGAAATGAGGAAGAGGATAAGAAAGAGGAAGAGTAGAGTCTAAGCTGAAGTAAGGATGCAAAGGGGTGATGAAGAAGAACAGAGATGTGATGATGAAAAGATGAGGAAATGAGGAAGAGGATAAGAAAGAGGAAGAGTAGAGTCTAAGCTGAAGTAAGGATGCAAAGGGGTGATGAAGAAGAACAGAGATGTGATGATGAAAAGATGAGGAAATGAGGAAGAGGATAAGAAAGAGGAAGAGTAGAGTCTAAGCTGAAGTAAGGATGCAAAGGGGTGATGAAGAAGAACAGAGATGTGATGATGAAAAGATGAGGAAATGAGGAAGAGGATAAGAAAGAGGAAGAGTAGAGTCTAAGCTGAAGTAAGGATGCAAAGGGGTGATGAAGAAGAACAGAGATGTGATGATGAAAAGATGAGGAAATGAGGAAGAGGATAAGAAAGAGGAAGAGTAGAGTCTAAGCTGAAGTAAGGATGCAAAGGGGTGATGAAGAAGAACAGAGATGTGATGATGAAAAGATGAGGAAATGAGGAAGAGGATAAGAAAGAGGAAGAGTAGAGTCTAAGCTGAAGTAAGGATGCAAAGGGGTGATGAAGAAGAACAGAGATGTGATGATGAAAAGATGAGGAAATGAGGAAGAGGATAAGAAAGAGGAAGAGTAGAGTCTAAGCTGAAGTAAGGATGCAAAGGGGTGATGAAGAAGAACAGAGATGTGATGATGAAAAGATGAGGAAATGAGGAAGAGGATAAGAAAGAGGAAGAGTAGAGTCTAAGCTGAAGTAAGGATGCAAAGGGGTGATGAAGAAGAACAGAGATGTGATGATGAAAAGATGAGGAAATGAGGAAGAGGATAAGAAAGAGGAAGAGTAGAGTCTAAGCTGAAGTAAGGATGCAAAGGGGTGATGAAGAAGAACAGAGATGTGATGATGAAAAGATGAGGAAATGAGGAAGAGGATAAGAAAGAGGAAGAGTAGAGTCTAAGCTGAAGTAAGGATGCAAAGGGGTGATGAAGAAGAACAGAGATGTGATGATGAAAAGATGAGGAAATGAGGAAGAGGATAAGAAAGAGGAAGAGTAGAGTCTAAGCTGAAGTAAGGATGCAAAGGGGTGATGAAGAAGAACAGAGATGTGATGATGAAAAGATGAGGAAATGAGGAAGAGGATAAGAAAGAGGAAGAGTAGAGTCTAAGCTGAAGTAAGGATGCAAAGGGGTGATGAAGAAGAACAGAGATGTGATGATGAAAAGATGAGGAAATGAGGAAGAGGATAAGAAAGAGGAAGAGTAGAGTCTAAGCTGAAGTAAGGATGCAAAGGGGTGATGAAGAAGAACAGAGATGTGATGATGAAAAGATGAGGAAATGAGGAAGAGGATAAGAAAGAGGAAGAGTAGAGTCTAAGCTGAAGTAAGGATGCAAAGGGGTGATGAAGAAGAACAGAGATGTGATGATGAAAAGATGAGGAAATGAGGAAGAGGATAAGAAAGAGGAAGAGTAGAGTCTAAGCTGAAGTAAGGATGCAAAGGGGTGATGAAGAAGAACAGAGATGTGATGATGAAAAGATGAGGAAATGAGGAAGAGGATAAGAAAGAGGAAGAGTAGAGTCTAAGCTGAAGTAAGGATGCAAAGGGGTGATGAAGAAGAACAGAGATGTGATGATGAAAAGATGAGGAAATGAGGAAGAGGATAAGAAAGAGGAAGAGTAGAGTCTAAGCTGAAGTAAGGATGCAAAGGGGTGATGAAGAAGAACAGAGATGTGATGATGAAAAGATGAGGAAATGAGGAAGAGGATAAGAAAGAGGAAGAGTAGAGTCTAAGCTGAAGTAAGGATGCAAAGGGGTGATGAAGAAGAACAGAGATGTGATGATGAAAAGATGAGGAAATGAGGAAGAGGATAAGAAAGAGGAAGAGTAGAGTCTAAGCTGAAGTAAGGATGCAAAGGGGTGATGAAGAAGAACAGAGATGTGATGATGAAAAGATGAGGAAATGAGGAAGAGGATAAGAAAGAGGAAGAGTAGAGTCTAAGCTGAAGTAAGGATGCAAAGGGGTGATGAAGAAGAACAGAGATGTGATGATGAAAAGATGAGGAAATGAGGAAGAGGATAAGAAAGAGGAAGAGTAGAGTCTAAGCTGAAGTAAGGATGCAAAGGGGTGATGAAGAAGAACAGAGATGTGATGATGAAAAGATGAGGAAATGAGGAAGAGGATAAGAAAGAGGAAGAGTAGAGTCTAAGCTGAAGTAAGGATGCAAAGGGGTGATGAAGAAGAACAGAGATGTGATGATGAAAAGATGAGGAAATGAGGAAGAGGATAAGAAAGAGGAAGAGTAGAGTCTAAGCTGAAGTAAGGATGCAAAGGGGTGATGAAGAAGAACAGAGATGTGATGATGAAAAGATGAGGAAATGAGGAAGAGGATAAGAAAGAGGAAGAGTAGAGTCTAAGCTGAAGTAAGGATGCAAAGGGGTGATGAAGAAGAACAGAGATGTGATGATGAAAAGATGAGGAAATGAGGAAGAGGATAAGAAAGAGGAAGAGTAGAGTCTAAGCTGAAGTAAGGATGCAAAGGGGTGATGAAGAAGAACAGAGATGTGATGATGAAAAGATGAGGAAATGAGGAAGAGGATAAGAAAGAGGAAGAGTAGAGTCTAAGCTGAAGTAAGGATGCAAAGGGGTGATGAAGAAGAACAGAGATGTGATGATGAAAAGATGAGGAAATGAGGAAGAGGATAAGAAAGAGGAAGAGTAGAGTCTAAGCTGAAGTAAGGATGCAAAGGGGTGATGAAGAAGAACAGAGATGTGATGATGAAAAGATGAGGAAATGAGGAAGAGGATAAGAAAGAGGAAGAGTAGAGTCTAAGCTGAAGTAAGGATGCAAAGGGGTGATGAAGAAGAACAGAGATGTGATGATGAAAAGATGAGGAAATGAGGAAGAGGATAAGAAAGAGGAAGAGTAGAGTCTAAGCTGAAGTAAGGATGCAAAGGGGTGATGAAGAAGAACAGAGATGTGATGATGAAAAGATGAGGAAATGAGGAAGAGGATAAGAAAGAGGAAGAGTAGAGTCTAAGCTGAAGTAAGGATGCAAAGGGGTGATGAAGAAGAACAGAGATGTGATGATGAAAAGATGAGGAAATGAGGAAGAGGATAAGAAAGAGGAAGAGTAGAGTCTAAGCTGAAGTAAGGATGCAAAGGGGTGATGAAGAAGAACAGAGATGTGATGATGAAAAGATGAGGAAATGAGGAAGAGGATAAGAAAGAGGAAGAGTAGAGTCTAAGCTGAAGTAAGGATGCAAAGGGGTGATGAAGAAGAACAGAGATGTGATGATGAAAAGATGAGGAAATGAGGAAGAGGATAAGAAAGAGGAAGAGTAGAGTCTAAGCTGAAGTAAGGATGCAAAGGGGTGATGAAGAAGAACAGAGATGTGATGATGAAAAGATGAGGAAATGAGGAAGAGGATAAGAAAGAGGAAGAGTAGAGTCTAAGCTGAAGTAAGGATGCAAAGGGGTGATGAAGAAGAACAGAGATGTGATGATGAAAAGATGAGGAAATGAGGAAGAGGATAAGAAAGAGGAAGAGTAGAGTCTAAGCTGAAGTAAGGATGCAAAGGGGTGATGAAGAAGAACAGAGATGTGATGATGAAAAGATGAGGAAATGAGGAAGAGGATAAGAAAGAGGAAGAGTAGAGTCTAAGCTGAAGTAAGGATGCAAAGGGGTGATGAAGAAGAACAGAGATGTGATGATGAAAAGATGAGGAAATGAGGAAGAGGATAAGAAAGAGGAAGAGTAGAGTCTAAGCTGAAGTAAGGATGCAAAGGGGTGATGAAGAAGAACAGAGATGTGATGATGAAAAGATGAGGAAATGAGGAAGAGGATAAGAAAGAGGAAGAGTAGAGTCTAAGCTGAAGTAAGGATGCAAAGGGGTGATGAAGAAGAACAGAGATGTGATGATGAAAAGATGAGGAAATGAGGAAGAGGATAAGAAAGAGGAAGAGTAGAGTCTAAGCTGAAGTAAGGATGCAAAGGGGTGATGAAGAAGAACAGAGATGTGATGATGAAAAGATGAGGAAATGAGGAAGAGGATAAGAAAGAGGAAGAGTAGAGTCTAAGCTGAAGTAAGGATGCAAAGGGGTGATGAAGAAGAACAGAGATGTGATGATGAAAAGATGAGGAAATGAGGAAGAGGATAAGAAAGAGGAAGAGTAGAGTCTAAGCTGAAGTAAGGATGCAAAGGGGTGATGAAGAAGAACAGAGATGTGATGATGAAAAGATGAGGAAATGAGGAAGAGGATAAGAAAGAGGAAGAGTAGAGTCTAAGCTGAAGTAAGGATGCAAAGGGGTGATGAAGAAGAACAGAGATGTGATGATGAAAAGATGAGGAAATGAGGAAGAGGATAAGAAAGAGGAAGAGTAGAGTCTAAGCTGAAGTAAGGATGCAAAGGGGTGATGAAGAAGAACAGAGATGTGATGATGAAAAGATGAGGAAATGAGGAAGAGGATAAGAAAGAGGAAGAGTAGAGTCTAAGCTGAAGTAAGGATGCAAAGGGGTGATGAAGAAGAACAGAGATGTGATGATGAAAAGATGAGGAAATGAGGAAGAGGATAAGAAAGAGGAAGAGTAGAGTCTAAGCTGAAGTAAGGATGCAAAGGGGTGATGAAGAAGAACAGAGATGTGATGATGAAAAGATGAGGAAATGAGGAAGAGGATAAGAAAGAGGAAGAGTAGAGTCTAAGCTGAAGTAAGGATGCAAAGGGGTGATGAAGAAGAACAGAGATGTGATGATGAAAAGATGAGGAAATGAGGAAGAGGATAAGAAAGAGGAAGAGTAGAGTCTAAGCTGAAGTAAGGATGCAAAGGGGTGATGAAGAAGAACAGAGATGTGATGATGAAAAGATGAGGAAATGAGGAAGAGGATAAGAAAGAGGAAGAGTAGAGTCTAAGCTGAAGTAAGGATGCAAAGGGGTGATGAAGAAGAACAGAGATGTGATGATGAAAAGATGAGGAAATGAGGAAGAGGATAAGAAAGAGGAAGAGTAGAGTCTAAGCTGAAGTAAGGATGCAAAGGGGTGATGAAGAAGAACAGAGATGTGATGATGAAAAGATGAGGAAATGAGGAAGAGGATAAGAAAGAGGAAGAGTAGAGTCTAAGCTGAAGTAAGGATGCAAAGGGGTGATGAAGAAGAACAGAGATGTGATGATGAAAAGATGAGGAAATGAGGAAGAGGATAAGAAAGAGGAAGAGTAGAGTCTAAGCTGAAGTAAGGATGCAAAGGGGTGATGAAGAAGAACAGAGATGTGATGATGAAAAGATGAGGAAATGAGGAAGAGGATAAGAAAGAGGAAGAGTAGAGTCTAAGCTGAAGTAAGGATGCAAAGGGGTGATGAAGAAGAACAGAGATGTGATGATGAAAAGATGAGGAAATGAGGAAGAGGATAAGAAAGAGGAAGAGTAGAGTCTAAGCTGAAGTAAGGATGCAAAGGGGTGATGAAGAAGAACAGAGATGTGATGATGAAAAGATGAGGAAATGAGGAAGAGGATAAGAAAGAGGAAGAGTAGAGTCTAAGCTGAAGTAAGGATGCAAAGGGGTGATGAAGAAGAACAGAGATGTGATGATGAAAAGATGAGGAAATGAGGAAGAGGATAAGAAAGAGGAAGAGTAGAGTCTAAGCTGAAGTAAGGATGCAAAGGGGTGATGAAGAAGAACAGAGATGTGATGATGAAAAGATGAGGAAATGAGGAAGAGGATAAGAAAGAGGAAGAGTAGAGTCTAAGCTGAAGTAAGGATGCAAAGGGGTGATGAAGAAGAACAGAGATGTGATGATGAAAAGATGAGGAAATGAGGAAGAGGATAAGAAAGAGGAAGAGTAGAGTCTAAGCTGAAGTAAGGATGCAAAGGGGTGATGAAGAAGAACAGAGATGTGATGATGAAAAGATGAGGAAATGAGGAAGAGGATAAGAAAGAGGAAGAGTAGAGTCTAAGCTGAAGTAAGGATGCAAAGGGGTGATGAAGAAGAACAGAGATGTGATGATGAAAAGATGAGGAAATGAGGAAGAGGATAAGAAAGAGGAAGAGTAGAGTCTAAGCTGAAGTAAGGATGCAAAGGGGTGATGAAGAAGAACAGAGATGTGATGATGAAAAGATGAGGAAATGAGGAAGAGGATAAGAAAGAGGAAGAGTAGAGTCTAAGCTGAAGTAAGGATGCAAAGGGGTGATGAAGAAGAACAGAGATGTGATGATGAAAAGATGAGGAAATGAGGAAGAGGATAAGAAAGAGGAAGAGTAGAGTCTAAGCTGAAGTAAGGATGCAAAGGGGTGATGAAGAAGAACAGAGATGTGATGATGAAAAGATGAGGAAATGAGGAAGAGGATAAGAAAGAGGAAGAGTAGAGTCTAAGCTGAAGTAAGGATGCAAAGGGGTGATGAAGAAGAACAGAGATGTGATGATGAAAAGATGAGGAAATGAGGAAGAGGATAAGAAAGAGGAAGAGTAGAGTCTAAGCTGAAGTAAGGATGCAAAGGGGTGATGAAGAAGAACAGAGATGTGATGATGAAAAGATGAGGAAATGAGGAAGAGGATAAGAAAGAGGAAGAGTAGAGTCTAAGCTGAAGTAAGGATGCAAAGGGGTGATGAAGAAGAACAGAGATGTGATGATGAAAAGATGAGGAAATGAGGAAGAGGATAAGAAAGAGGAAGAGTAGAGTCTAAGCTGAAGTAAGGATGCAAAGGGGTGATGAAGAAGAACAGAGATGTGATGATGAAAAGATGAGGAAATGAGGAAGAGGATAAGAAAGAGGAAGAGTAGAGTCTAAGCTGAAGTAAGGATGCAAAGGGGTGATGAAGAAGAACAGAGATGTGATGATGAAAAGATGAGGAAATGAGGAAGAGGATAAGAAAGAGGAAGAGTAGAGTCTAAGCTGAAGTAAGGATGCAAAGGGGTGATGAAGAAGAACAGAGATGTGATGATGAAAAGATGAGGAAATGAGGAAGAGGATAAGAAAGAGGAAGAGTAGAGTCTAAGCTGAAGTAAGGATGCAAAGGGGTGATGAAGAAGAACAGAGATGTGATGATGAAAAGATGAGGAAATGAGGAAGAGGATAAGAAAGAGGAAGAGTAGAGTCTAAGCTGAAGTAAGGATGCAAAGGGGTGATGAAGAAGAACAGAGATGTGATGATGAAAAGATGAGGAAATGAGGAAGAGGATAAGAAAGAGGAAGAGTAGAGTCTAAGCTGAAGTAAGGATGCAAAGGGGTGATGAAGAAGAACAGAGATGTGATGATGAAAAGATGAGGAAATGAGGAAGAGGATAAGAAAGAGGAAGAGTAGAGTCTAAGCTGAAGTAAGGATGCAAAGGGGTGATGAAGAAGAACAGAGATGTGATGATGAAAAGATGAGGAAATGAGGAAGAGGATAAGAAAGAGGAAGAGTAGAGTCTAAGCTGAAGTAAGGATGCAAAGGGGTGATGAAGAAGAACAGAGATGTGATGATGAAAAGATGAGGAAATGAGGAAGAGGATAAGAAAGAGGAAGAGTAGAGTCTAAGCTGAAGTAAGGATGCAAAGGGGTGATGAAGAAGAACAGAGATGTGATGATGAAAAGATGAGGAAATGAGGAAGAGGATAAGAAAGAGGAAGAGTAGAGTCTAAGCTGAAGTAAGGATGCAAAGGGGTGATGAAGAAGAACAGAGATGTGATGATGAAAAGATGAGGAAATGAGGAAGAGGATAAGAAAGAGGAAGAGTAGAGTCTAAGCTGAAGTAAGGATGCAAAGGGGTGATGAAGAAGAACAGAGATGTGATGATGAAAAGATGAGGAAATGAGGAAGAGGATAAGAAAGAGGAAGAGTAGAGTCTAAGCTGAAGTAAGGATGCAAAGGGGTGATGAAGAAGAACAGAGATGTGATGATGAAAAGATGAGGAAATGAGGAAGAGGATAAGAAAGAGGAAGAGTAGAGTCTAAGCTGAAGTAAGGATGCAAAGGGGTGATGAAGAAGAACAGAGATGTGATGATGAAAAGATGAGGAAATGAGGAAGAGGATAAGAAAGAGGAAGAGTAGAGTCTAAGCTGAAGTAAGGATGCAAAGGGGTGATGAAGAAGAACAGAGATGTGATGATGAAAAGATGAGGAAATGAGGAAGAGGATAAGAAAGAGGAAGAGTAGAGTCTAAGCTGAAGTAAGGATGCAAAGGGGTGATGAAGAAGAACAGAGATGTGATGATGAAAAGATGAGGAAATGAGGAAGAGGATAAGAAAGAGGAAGAGTAGAGTCTAAGCTGAAGTAAGGATGCAAAGGGGTGATGAAGAAGAACAGAGATGTGATGATGAAAAGATGAGGAAATGAGGAAGAGGATAAGAAAGAGGAAGAGTAGAGTCTAAGCTGAAGTAAGGATGCAAAGGGGTGATGAAGAAGAACAGAGATGTGATGATGAAAAGATGAGGAAATGAGGAAGAGGATAAGAAAGAGGAAGAGTAGAGTCTAAGCTGAAGTAAGGATGCAAAGGGGTGATGAAGAAGAACAGAGATGTGATGATGAAAAGATGAGGAAATGAGGAAGAGGATAAGAAAGAGGAAGAGTAGAGTCTAAGCTGAAGTAAGGATGCAAAGGGGTGATGAAGAAGAACAGAGATGTGATGATGAAAAGATGAGGAAATGAGGAAGAGGATAAGAAAGAGGAAGAGTAGAGTCTAAGCTGAAGTAAGGATGCAAAGGGGTGATGAAGAAGAACAGAGATGTGATGATGAAAAGATGAGGAAATGAGGAAGAGGATAAGAAAGAGGAAGAGTAGAGTCTAAGCTGAAGTAAGGATGCAAAGGGGTGATGAAGAAGAACAGAGATGTGATGATGAAAAGATGAGGAAATGAGGAAGAGGATAAGAAAGAGGAAGAGTAGAGTCTAAGCTGAAGTAAGGATGCAAAGGGGTGATGAAGAAGAACAGAGATGTGATGATGAAAAGATGAGGAAATGAGGAAGAGGATAAGAAAGAGGAAGAGTAGAGTCTAAGCTGAAGTAAGGATGCAAAGGGGTGATGAAGAAGAACAGAGATGTGATGATGAAAAGATGAGGAAATGAGGAAGAGGATAAGAAAGAGGAAGAGTAGAGTCTAAGCTGAAGTAAGGATGCAAAGGGGTGATGAAGAAGAACAGAGATGTGATGATGAAAAGATGAGGAAATGAGGAAGAGGATAAGAAAGAGGAAGAGTAGAGTCTAAGCTGAAGTAAGGATGCAAAGGGGTGATGAAGAAGAACAGAGATGTGATGATGAAAAGATGAGGAAATGAGGAAGAGGATAAGAAAGAGGAAGAGTAGAGTCTAAGCTGAAGTAAGGATGCAAAGGGGTGATGAAGAAGAACAGAGATGTGATGATGAAAAGATGAGGAAATGAGGAAGAGGATAAGAAAGAGGAAGAGTAGAGTCTAAGCTGANTAATAATAATAATAATAATAATAATAATAATAATTTAATAAAATGAAGAAAATTTCCTGTAATTTTGTTTTTAATTTTCTACATTGTTTTATATGTATCTATAGAAAATATTCCAATATTTTTAGTCACGAAAGAATTGAATTTCTTAGTATTAAAAAAATAATAATAAAAGAAATCCAAGAAGAAAAATTGATTTATAATTTTCATATGGACTGCTGATCCATTTCTTCTTTTGAGCATTGCTGTTATCAATCTACTGAATGACATTAGACGAATGTAACTAGACTTTATCTGAATTACAAACAAGTATCTCGATAAGCATTGGTTTTATTGACTTACAGGGATATCAGCAATTGATATTATTGAGTATAGAATATAGGTCATACACTTAGAAAATGCGAAAGTGATAGCATCCTTACTTACATTTCAAGGATGTAAAGATAACTTTTAAACGATAAACATGGAATTGAAAATTTGAAGCCAATAAATCATTCTCTTTGCAGGTGTAATTGGTACCAATTTTGTGTTTGATGGATGATAATGCCCGTTTACATAGACACATGTTATCGATGTTTATCTTAAAAGAATGCTATCGTATATAGGATACAAATCGATCTCTCGATTTGAACTCGAAATAAATCTAAGAGACGTTTCGTGATATACATTTTTTTCCTTTGTTCTTTTATCATTTGTTCTGAGAAACACTTCTTCATCCAAAAATTGTTCCATCAAGAGTGTGAAGTAATCTTCACTTCTCACTTCTTATTCTCAGATAAGCAATTTTATTCAATTCTTCAGGCAAAATAATTTTCTGTCTGATGATCAGAAAGTGAACGGCATTATATATATATAAGCTGACAGGAAAATAAATTGATAAGTGTGAAATAATCAGCATTAGTTAATTAAATTAGCATTAATTTAGAAAAAGAATATTTTTTAAATAAGTCTAACTTGAGAAGAAAATCTTTTTATTCTACAATTTTTAGATGAATTAATTAATATATTTTATTATAAAAATACTTGTAATGTTTTAGTAAATTACAGCACATTTTATCTATTTTAATGAGTATAAATGTGAGTAATATGTATTTTAACTTACTGTACTTTTGTGTAAGTTAACTAAAGGAAAAAATTAAGAAACTAAGTTTCTAAATATACAATTTTTATTTAAAAATAAATGGTTGAAGTAAAGTTTTCCCTTGTTAGATAATATTAATCAATACCTTTCTCAACATAACAGGAAATTTTTATAGTTCGACCAGATTTTCGATCCCTTCCAGGGGAATTACTCGTCGATCACAAATTCTGAAGTAAACCCTCGAGGTTCAAACGGTAATTCTTACAAGTTGTAATCATTACAACTGTAATATTTTTGTTTTACATTTATTTGCCTTTTTATTACACCGCTCTACTTTTATTTATTTATTTATTGTATACGTTTTAATCTTTTATAATTCTTTAAAACTTTTAATAATTATTATTATAAGATGTAATTTTATATATAAGGAAGGAACTTTTCGGCAAGTACGTCTTGTTTGCAGGTGCTTACAATAATATAATAATAATAATTAATGGAATAAAAATAAATTAAATTAAAAATATAATAAAAATGTTTCGAAAATAATATTTTATTTTGTATTTGTATTGTTATAGATATATTTTTTCTACTTTGTACAAGGATAATATTATCTATAGACTTATATATAGTAGAGGATAATGTACATTGGTATACACTTTACATTTTCTATATTATTTTGTATAAAATATTTAATAATTTAGAATATTCTATGCTAATTATATATATATATA
>NW_019384920.1:318059-320050 GCF_000671375.1 Centruroides sculpturatus | reverse complement strand
ATTAATTTTGTAATTTTGTGAAGTAGATAAATACGATTGAAGATTTTAATTATAAATTTAAATATATGTAGTCTATATATATATTTATTTATTTATCTTATTAGACGTCCTGACTTCTACTAACTTCAGGCAATAAATATCGACAAAGATTTTATTTTATTTATTTTTTTTCGATCAAACTAACGCTTTGCTTTATGCTCATTCCCTTTGGATCTTTGGAAATCCCACTTCATGTTTATATTACTCTCAAGAGATAAATTAGGTTTATAAAACAATAAATTCCATTGGGATATTAAGTTGTTCCAAATCAACAAGAAACTTATTTTTCTAAGACGAATGCCACAAAATATATATTTTTCTTTATATATATATATATATATATATGCACTCTTCGGGCCATTCTTTTTATTATCTTTCAATGCTCCATTACTGTGCACTTCCATTATTGTACATTTTGGAAAATAAAATATTTATAAAAATAGCCCTCTCTTCTATTGGAAAATAACATTTTTTATCCAATATAAATATTGTAATATTTTATTTATTTATAACACTTTTTATATTGTATTAATTAGCATAAATCATGTAAATATATTAAAATTATGCACATATATATATTATTTATGCACTTATATTATTCATATTATAAATATTTGCAGAAATAATATATATATGTGTAATTTTAATATATTTAATAATATTTATATGATTTATGCTAATTAATATAATATAAAAAATGGTAGAAATAAATAAGATAATATAAATTTTTAGTATTTGTAATAATTTTTAAATGAATGAATTAATTATAAAAGTTTAATTTTAATTAATTTATTCGGATTTATGTCTTAAAACAGCTTATTGATTTTAATTAGAGGAATATATAAACCCTTATAATTAAAATTATAAGTAGATTATTTTTAAAAAAGGGAACAATTTAATTTACAATTATTTCTTTCAGTTTTGATTAATTTTATAATATATAATTTTATAAAAGATGTACATCAATCGCGAAAGTGAAGGATTGTTTTCGGTTTTCGTGACCTTTGAACTGTGAAGAAGCATTCGTTTTTATATTATTTACCTATATACTGTATATATATATATTTTTTTCTTTATGGAATACTTATAGTTGTTCATGTTTGTAACAGTTTCAGGATGATATTTATCTGTCAGCAATTCAAGTAGTCGTTTCGTTTTGCTAACATCGTACGTTTAGTTACAGTTGAAGCGAATAATG
This sequence comes from Centruroides sculpturatus, assembly GCF_000671375.1. Lineage (NCBI taxonomy): Eukaryota > Metazoa > Arthropoda > Arachnida > Scorpiones > Buthidae > Centruroides > Centruroides sculpturatus. The sequence continues at coordinate 318,813 of NW_019384920.1, read as the reverse complement.
GAGTCTAGGTTAACGTGTGATGAATAATGGACCGTCACAAACAGAATCGAAGGAATGAGGGTCGTTCGTGAGTAGAATTGCTTCATCCCCTAGGGAACTCGAGCCGACATCTTCAACTGAAAACGTCAAACTTTATTTTCTCAAAATGTGAACGTGAGTGTAGACGTCATATTGTCTCTCTTTACATCCTTCTCTAGGCTTTACTGATCTCTACTCTAGATTTGTAAAGAATTTTGATGCATTCACCAACTTTGTGTTTTTATTTTAAAATGACGAATTTCTTCCACTTTTTCCTCTTCTTACTCCTCACAAAAAAATTATTTTTTTATTACCAAATTTATATATATATATAATTTAATTGTAACAAATTGAAAACGTATTTTGATGAGATGAAAGCTTAGGAAAATGACAATAATTATTTTAATAATGCAAGGAGATTAACTAATTTAATTGAATAAATTTATCACAAGTGACCCTTTAAGAACCTTTTTACAAAAATCTAATTATTTACTTGATTATTTAATTAAAATAAGTTAAATGGAAATTTATATATGCCCTCTTTATTGTTAATTGATTTTTATTAATATATTTAAATTAACAAAATATTCTTCTTGAGAATAACAAAAGCTCAGTTATCTTTCTCCTCCCCTTTCTACATTTTTTAAAATTATTCTTATTAATTTGTAAATGAATTATGAATCGAAATCGTTCCTTAATTATAATTAAAAATTCTAGAAAAATATTCATTTAGTGA
>NW_019384920.1:308022-317534 GCF_000671375.1 Centruroides sculpturatus | reverse complement strand
GAAAAAGAAAAGCCATTTTAGAAGTTATTATATTATAATTATATATAATTTATAAATTGTTTATATGTTATAATTACTCAAATTTTCTAATTTTTTTTAATTTATTAAAGAATAAAATGATCATTTTTAATATAATAAAATGTCCAAACTTTTCTTGAATTTCTGTTATATAATGCCAAAAAAAAGAATAGAATTTTTATTTTAATTTCTTATTTTTAAATAATTATTATTTTATTTCAAAATAGAAAGTGATAGCAAAGATGTATATAAAGTTCTTTCTAATGATATTCTTAAATGGAAAAGTGTGAAGAAAACTATCATCATCATCATCATCTTTATATCTATTTATATCTTCAATTCATTCGGGTGATAGTATAATTATTTAAGTAGCACTTATTTACTTAATTATCTTCTCACCTGTTAATGATCTTACATTCCTACAACAATATACTACTGTTAACTGGTGCATATAATAATTAACGGCTCTATATTAACAGCACTAATTCCTCTATGAAGAATTATTAAGGTGCAATTTGAAAAAATTCTAGACCTATAAATTGACATTGTTGTCTGTCTATCCATCTGTCCCCTTGCTTATCTTGAGAACGGTGTTAGATAGATGACTGGAATAACTCTGTTGTTGTCAGGAAAAGTATGATCTACAGGGGCAAGACACTAATAACACAGATCTGCAAGTAAAAAACTGCATAGGATTTTTATACATTTTCTTACAGATTTCAACTTGGTAAAAACGAAAAATACCACAAAAAATTCCATCTCGTCAAGTTTTTTTGTTACACTCAAGTTTTTGTTTGTATTTAGCGTAAAATTCCTAGTCAACTTAAAATTTAGTATTCTTTTTTTATTTAAAAAATGGCCTTAAAACGAAGACTTCTCACATTAATTTTATCAATTATAGCTGGACTTGGTAATAAATAAATAAAAATGTTAATGATTGAAGAGAGTAGTGGTAGGGGAGGTGGGTTAAGTAGTTTTAGCGTTATACCCCGTTCGCACACAATCCACGACTCACTTCGATCTCGATTTACCTGCAATCCCGATTGTGACTGTCGCCAGTCGAACGTCGTGCTGTTCGCACATGTAGTCCACTTGAGAAGAACTCAGCTATTACACGCGATGATAAAACTGACATAACTACGCGATTATTCACGAACACCAACAAACAAAATGGAAGTTTTGGTTAGAAATAAATACTTTTTCTTGCCATATATCTAATAATGGATAGATTTCATCGTCTCTCCAGTTGTCTTTTTTATTTCTCTGTTGATAGCCCAACACGTGTTCCGCAGCCATCTTGTATTTTCTCGTACGCGTGGGATTGTGGGATTTCTCTTATGACTAGATCTATCAATAGTTTCAAGAACTCTGTTGAGTTGATCGCGATTGAACCTCGTTTCAGTCGAGATTGAAACGGTCGAGAGAGATTGCACCACGGCATAGTCGCTGACCTTGGTCACAATCTAGATCAAAATACTCGGTGCGAAGAGGGTATTAGAAGAAAGGTCGCATGATTGTATAGAAACAGGTTAAAAGTTGATAGTGAGTAATATTATTTGTGAGGTTTGGCATGTTTCGACATGTTATCTGGGATACTAGGAATAAATATAATAACCTGCTTGTTGGATTAGTTCATGTTTCAACGAGCTAAATGAGTTCAGTATCGCGCTGTCCATCTAATGCCACACTCAGTTTATATCCAGCATTCGAACGCTACTGTGCTTATATTTTTATTTCTGGAATATGGCTCGCAGAGGTTGTGTAATTTCTCCCGACAGCTTCTGTTATGTTTGTGGTAAATACACAGTGAAAAGTCAACAAAGAAACATAAGTGAGTTTGTGAAGAAAGTTTAATTTGCGTATTTCAAATTGAAACTTGGAGATCAAGACAAAGCAGATTTTTGGAAACAATGGGAGAAAAGGAAAAAGAAGCATGGGACTCTTTCAAGAATGTAGTGCATAAGTTTTTGGGGAATACTAAGGACCCTGACTACAAAACCATTGTACAACGCATGCTGGCAGCAGCGTATGAAGCTCAAGGATGCAAGATGAGCTTAAAAGTTCATTTCTTACACTCCCATATTGACTATTTTCCCGAAAACTTGGGAGCCTACAATGAAGAACAGGGTGAAAGATTTCACCAGGATGTCCGTGATATCGAGAGACGTTACCAAGGAAAATGGGATGTCAATATGTTAGCTGACTACTGTTGGATGCTCAATCGAGAAACCAGAGAAAGAAATCGGAAACGAGTTTGGAGAAGCATCAAAAAGAAGAAAATGTTTCATAAGAAAAAAGAGTAGACCTAAAATTGTGTATAAATATCAGAAACAATTTATTGATTAGTTGTAAGAAAATATATATTTAGTTCATTGTAATAAATAAACATTTTTATCAAAAATTTGTTTTTATTTTGCAAAAAACTTTTACGTGATGGGATGTAACGGAAGTTATTTTTAAAATCTGCGATCTTTAAAACATATAATTCAGCAAAAATATACCATGCAGCTGGAAAACTTTTTTTTGCAGACCTGTATAATTTGAGATCGAAAGCATGTATTTTAAATTAAATAAATTAAAAATATGATTAAAAGTTGCAAATAATGATTTATGGAAGTTTCATAGAAACTCTTTTATGGAAGTGCGTAAATCACTTAGTAGGGGTAGCAGGGCCGTACTTTTCTGAGAATTCCACAATTGGGTCTTGAATTCATGCACGTGATAGAGGATTAAACAAAGGGCAACCTCTATATTAGTGTTCACATAGTTTGTGACGCACCCTGTATTTTAAACACAGGTTTTCATATAATTCACTGCAAAAGAAGTGTTTGGAAGATTGCTACTCGTCCACCCTATAATAAATCGATTATTTTCTATAACTAGAAGAGATTTTCCTTATGGCATGGATATTTTTGGCATCTTCACTTATTTACACTGAATTGTAATATTAATTTTCCATTTACAGCAATTGAAATAAAATAATGGATGGAAATATTACATTGTCATATGATGAATGAATTGTATTACTGTACTTTTAAAATATAGTATTATTAATTTCTTAAAGAAAAAATAATTTCGAAAAAGAAAAGCCATTTTAGAAGTTATCTGTCCGTCTGTCACGTTCTACTTTCAAAAACTGAAAAGTTCTTGAGATACAAAACGTGATAGACGGACATTTCTGAAATTATAAATTATAGTAAACTATATACAATTGTAATAAGTAGTACTATCATCCATATTGACAAATTATTATTAACAGATTCCTATAATTAATATTACTTTACTATTGTTAATATGGAGGATTTATACTGTACTCACTTTGAACACTGCCAATATTGATAATAATAACCGAATGATAATAATAATAAGAGGGGTAAATTAACTGAGCTGCAATTTTCAAACTGCCGACCTATACATTTTCACTGTCGTTTGTTTGTCTGCATGCACTTCTAGAAAGTAATAAGATAAATGAAAATAAGATATGGAAAGTTTAAGGACAGCAGCGTGATTAACTATATGAACTTCAGGTATAGGCCGAAAGTCATGTGATTTTAATTCAAAATTTTTATTTAAAATATATCTAAAAGTGACAGCCCAGCATTGTGATGATGCCACAATAAGTAATTTCGCTTTTTATAAACTTATTTACTTATCCCTTTTAATATTATATTGACTGACGTTAAAAACACATGTCAAATAATTAAAAATTGTATAATTTGGAAGATTTGTTAGTTATAGTTAGGATTATTAATGTCTTTGATTGTGTACTTTTCGGTTTATATACTGGTGCCTAATTTTATGCTAGATCAAGGTCAAGAAATAACTACAGAACAAACAATTATTATGTTTACTTATTTGTTCCTGCATCTGTATTTAAGAATTTTCTACGTGACTTGCGTTTTTATTAACTTTATTATTGTAATAATTATCATTAACTTATATGTTAATTCTGATAATAATAAATAATTGATAACAATATTCATGATTAAACTAAACTGATTCTACTGTGTTCGTAGGGCCCACCAGAGACCGAGATATGCCCATGAGAGATGTTTAGCTTTATGAGGCTCCTGATGTATTAAAAAACAGAGCAGTGGTAATAGTAAAATTTAATAAGAAAATAGTTCCATTCGTAGTACAGCACACAAGAAATGCAATATAATGAATAATTTATGGTGATATCGTTACAATTCCGCGTTAAAACTTTTCATCACAACGCTCTCAATTTTAGTAATGCCTTGCCCCTGTACATTACACTTTTCCTATTAACAACAGAGTAATGCCGGTCACGCTTATAACTCCGTTCTCGAGTTTAAGGAAGGACAGACATTCATAGGAATTTATAGGTCTACCGTTTTTCGAACTTGCAGCTCAGTAATGAATTTCTTTAAGGCCCCCTAAATGTGAGGTTTCCTGTGATAAGGCCTGTCTCTTAGTACACTATTGTTTTAATTACTATTAAAACATTTCATTTATTTAAATGTTAAAAACTAAATATTTATTTTAAAATATTTACATTATTGTAAATACTTGATATCCTTTTCAATTTTAAACTGTTAACATTCTGACAAAAATGATTTCTTAATTAATTTTAGCAGTAAGCACTTTGTTTTAAGATTTAAAATTGTTGCACATTGTTTTCAGATTTTAAATAAATTTATTTATCTTTTATTAAAATTTAATTAAATTTTAATAAAAGATAAATTCATTTAAAATCTGAAAACAATGAAAAAATCCAAAAATATTTAACATTTTAATTCGTTTTTAAACAATTCTAATAAAACTGCGGTAAGAAAATTGTTAATAAACAATGTTTTTTCTCTTTACTTTAATATTAAAGTATTGTTAAGGAAACAATGTAATCTGGAAATTTTCCTAGAATCGTTACTACGTAATAACTAATTTCTATCATGCTTAGTTTAACGCACTTTCATCGTGTCTCGTTTAAAGTAATTGGAAATTATGCAATCCGATAATTTTCTACAATAAAGAATAAATATTAAAAACTTCTAAAGAATTGCTTAATGTGATGGAACGTATCTGTGACGATACTCCAATAAATCATAATTTCCTTTATGATTTATGGATGAGAAATTATATTTATAAAATCATTTAAAAATTAAAAAGTTTTAAACTTTTATGAACAGTTTCCTCCATATAGAATAAAATTGTATGAAAGAAATGTTATATTTTGGCTACAGTTTGAAAATAATTGTAAACCTATAAATTTCGACTGTCGTCCGTCCGTCTGTCTTTTCTTAATCTCGAGAACGGAGTTAGGTAGATGTCAGCACCACTCTATTGTTATCAGGAAAAGTATGATGTACAGGGGCAAGATACTATTAAAATTGAAAGCATCGTTACGATGTCACAATAAATAATTGCTCGTTTTTATTTAAATATTATCTTAATATTAATTATTTAAAAATTGTTTATTCGTTATCGGATTTTATATTATAACATTTTTATACTGTACTTATAAACTCGATGTCATGCTTTATATGTACAAGAATAAACATAGATCAACCTACTCTTATGGTTCCAGATTTATAATGGTTTTTCTATTAAATTTTAAAATATTATTTTTTTTCATTTTATTAATAAATAAATAAGGAGTATAATACCTATAATATGAATAAATGTTGGATAATCAGGGATTTACACTTGTGATCTTAAGCTAGAACTTACAACAAATCTTTCTACCATGCACCACAACAAGCATTATTTTTGAAAATTGAGGTTTCAAGCGTGAGATCCTAAATTACAGTTTTTTAAACTGTGTAAATATGCCCTTGATGGAAATATTATAAAATGTACGTTTTATATGAAGAAAAATACAATTAAAATCGTACTTAAAAATATCTTATAATCTTTCAAATTTAAGAGTTTCTATCGTTCTAAAAATTACACAATCCATCCAACTGTAATAATTATGACGCTTGTATAATTACTATCTTCGAACTGTTTACAAACTCTGATGTAACTTTAAATTATAGAAGTGACGAAAATTGCTGTAAGCCAAATCATTGTAACAAGTAGAAAGTTGGAGAAGAATGTAGAACAATTTCCTTTGATATTAATGTGCGATGTAAAGTCGGCAGGAAAAAGCATAATACTGTACTTATACACGAAAAAGACATCAAATTATGTTTACAGAAGTTTAGTAATACTGTATTTACAAGATTTTCTTGATAGAATTATAGGATTAATGCAGTGTTTTTCAATTTTTTTTTTCTAATAGTGGCATACCAGCTTGGTAATTTCTTTCTTGCAGCACCCCTACTTCTTTATTAGGGTTATTGCACTTTTCGTACTTGTAGTAATACATATAAAAGATGTTATGATGCTACTCAGCGCTATTTTTGGTGGTACCTTTGACCTGTCGTTGCGGCATCCCTGTTGAAAACTACTCCATAATAGTTGTGTGTGTTCCCTTATTAGGATAAGGGCGATCTCCAAATGGAAAGTGTCTCCCAGAGAGATTTTCTGTAGGAAAATAGCCCCATTCTGATGTTAAACATGTGAAAAAACACGGAAAACTCCATGTGGCCAGCCCTTTGGTCAGGTACGAATCCGCGATCAACTCATCTTCACATGTTCAGTGGTTTTAGCCACTCAGCCATTAATGAACAAGAAATAATTTTAGTAACATTTGCAAATTACGTTTATCGAATAATTTTCTGTAAAAATTATCGATTTTTCCGACATTATAATGTAAGAATTCTTAAGAGCGCATTAGTTAAAATTTCTAGGATTTACCTAATTATTTGATAAATATCAGGAAGTTAAATAAAATATCTCTTTGTTTAATATTTAAATTAGTTTATCGAATAATTTTCTGTCAAAATTATCGATTTTTCCGACATTATAATGTAAGAATTCTTAAGAGCGCATTAGTTAAAATTTCTAGGATTTACCTAATGATTGCTTTTCCTTGTCGCTAACGTAGAAGATGGAGATGAAACTGGATCCAATGATGATAATACGTAAATATTTAATCAAATATAGCTTCTGTAGATAATTACGATGATGATGAAAAATCATCTTTTCTTCTCTAATAACTTTTTTCATGCATTTAGAACAGACGAAGCTGAGATAAAACAAAGTTACAGTTTATCTTATGATTGGTTTCTCTCGTTTCTACCACAGAAGATGGAGACGAAACCGGATCTAAAGGTGTTGATAAGTAAAAACAATGTAAAAGATTACATTTATATATGATCAAGATGATAATGATGAGGGGAAAAAATGAAAATTACGATTTATTTGATGTTTCTAAGACGGAGGATGGAGAGGTAACTGGATGTAATAATGATGATAAGTGAAAAAATAGTTAAATATAGTTTTTAATGATGATTAAGACGATGATAAAAAGTGATTTCTTCTCTTTAATCATTTTTTTCATATATTCGGAATGGACGAAAATGAGATAAAACACGAAAGTTATGACGGAGAGATAGGGGAGGAAAGAGAAGAAAACGTAGCAAAGATAAAAAAATAAGTTATAAATATAAAAGCCGAATTGAAAAAGAATAAGATATAATACAAAAAAACAAAAGATAGAAGATGAAAAAAAATATATATATAAAGAAAAATGAAAAAAAAGTTCAGTTTATAGCAAGGAAAGTGAAGAAAGATCAATATTAAGATGCTGGAAAAAGAAGATGAAGAGAAGGAGGAGGGGAAAAAAAAGAAGAATTTAACTAGTGGAATTATACAAAAATTATTCATCAGATTAATTACAAGATGTCTTAGTAAAGTAATAATATTATAAAAGTATGTTTATGCAAAATCTAAATCATGCCAGAAGGGGATTACATCTTTGTGCCTAATTATCAGATTGGTGAGAGGATTTTTACAAAAGAATAACCTTTTGCAGTTGTAATATCTTAAGTTTCGATCTTCTTTATTTTCTCGGTAGCAGGGATTGACCCTTAAGAGTGGCCTGGCAGCTAATCTCTTGGGAGGATTACTTACAACGGAAACAAATATTGACTGAANCCACGATCTGGCCACGTGAATAAGTTGAAGTTACATCCTTCTAACAGGAAAAGTAACTTTCGTTATCATGGAATTATAACAAAACCTGCCAATTCAATATAAATGGAAAAAAAAATATTATATGGAATTGAACGAAAATGAAAATTTGCTTGATAATTCAACTACGCTTGTTGGAGAACAATAAAAACACTACACTCAACAAGCCACCAATAAAACGCAACTGCCTAACCTATAACCAAAGTCTCCTTTTAATTTGTTTTAAAAAAAAAGCGCTTGACAAACTTGCCCCGCATGCCGAAGTTGCCCCGATCTCCCCTAAATTGTTTATAAATAATTTAATTTTATTGTTGGAAATAAATGGCATATCAAACGTCAGCAATTGAGTAATTAAATTAAAGATTACAATTTAGTTTATTATTCAAAATACCATAAAACATAATTTAGTAAACATAAAACATAATAAAAATTTGAAAAATATCAAGATTAATATTATTATAAAAACAGAAGTTTTAAACTGAATATAAAAAAGTGATTAATTATTTTTACGTGATTTCACATCTTTAATTCTGAATTCTACTTACCAATATCAAATAATTTATTATTTAGATTCTTAAAAATTAATTACACACTCTTTTAAAGAAGATAAACATGTAAGTGATTCGCTTGGATGATTCCTGATTTTGATATCGCTACTCTCTTTTTCTTTTCCTTTCCTCTTTTTTCCACTCTTTTCTCTTTCTCCTCTCTCTTCTCCATCTTTCCCTTCATCCTTTTCTTCCCCTTCTTCGCTTCTCCCTTCATTCCTTTCTTTCCTTCTCTTCTTGTCTTCTTTATCCCGTTTTCCCCATCTGTTTTTTTCCTCTCCTTTATTTATTTTTTTCTCTATCTCCTTCCCCTCTCCTTCATCCTATTCTTCTCCCATTTTATTCTCCTCCCTTCATCTCTTTCTTCTTCTTTTCTTCTTTTCCCTTCACTCCTTTCTTCCTTTTGTTCTTCTCCTTCCTCTTCATACCTTTCTTCCCTTTTTTCTTCTATATCCTTTTATTCCTTTCTTCTCCTTCTCTTCCTCCTCTCCTCTCTTTTTCTTAAATTAAAATTTTTCCTAATTTAAATCTTAAAAGAAATAATTTCAATATTTATCGATTATCTAAATTACAATTTGTTACATAATTTTTTTAATGAAACAAAAAATATATTAAAAAATAATCTACTCTTTTCTCTTTCATTTAAAATTAAAATTAATTAAAAATTTATTTAAATTATACTGTCTATTTTTATTATTTGTTAAATGATCAGAATTCATTAAAGTTATTTAAATTCAATTTTAATTAATTAAAAATAAATGTCAATATTTAAAAACTACAATTTATAGTTATGAGCATTTTCAATTAAAAATTTAAATAAATAAATAAAAATCTACCGATTAAATATCTAATAAGATTAATAATATTATACATCAAATTTAGCTAGAAAAAGTCTTCTAAAAGTGCAAA
>NW_019384920.1:303544-306535 GCF_000671375.1 Centruroides sculpturatus | reverse complement strand
TAATATATTAAAAATGTAATAATATTATTTTATTATAACGCTGGACTTTAATACCAATTATTATCATTTTTAATACCAGTATTATAATTTTATTTGTTTTCTTTTAAATTTTAAATATTTATAACTTGTTAAATTGATAAATTAACATATTCTAACGAAGATTTGATTTGGAGTTTGTGAAGTCTATCCATGATTTATCTCGAGAATAATATTATTTTTGGGCTGCAATTTTAAAATTTCAGACCTGTATATTTCCATTGACGTCCGTCTGTCTATCTGTCCTTCCTTAATCTCGAGAATGGAGTCAAACAGGTAAAAATTGAGACTACATATGGGAAGCTGAAATGTCGGGAGTCCCTATTAAATATGCACAAACGTTCGATTTATACTGGAAGTCACGTTACTTCAATTAAATTTTTCTCTAGAACAGTTAGATAGATAATTGGCATGACTCTACAGTTAACAGGAAAAGTATGATGTACAAGGCAGGATACTATTAAAATTGAGAGAATTTTGATAATTGCTTATTAAGTTATAAATTTTAATTATAATTTTATAAATATCGAAAAATGTACTTTAAACTTCGTACTTTATTTTCCTGTTTTAAGCTTTCTTCAGGTTATTCTTGTTAAGATCGTAAATAAAATAAATATTAAGATCTCATTAGACGAGGCATTTATCTGGTGCACGTAATTAAAAGGCCCCTTGGCAAACTGACGAACTCGGGCCCCCTTTTGAAAGGTTTTAACAGTAATAAAATTAATAATTTATCTAATTTTGACCCTCTAAAATTATGGATCATAAACAAATGCTTCGTTTGCTTAGACATAAAAATGGTGCAGCATCATACTTAGGCCTATATAATTTGGGATTATTTAATAAATTATTATTGAATTAGATAAATAAAAAATTTTAAAAATTGTAATTAATTTTAATTTCATTGCTTCATTTGTAAATTTGTTTTTTCCTCATTTAAAAATATTTTTAAAAAAATTAATGTTCTGAGATATTAAAAAAATTATTCTGAATTTAAACTTTATNAAAGAATTTATTATTTTTATATTTTTAATTATTTACTTAATGTTATATATATTTGGCTTCATTTTTAAGCAAATCTTTATAGTAAATATACTTTGAATTATAAATAGATAATTCAAAATATCAATGTTAAAAAAATTATTTGATGTTCTTTTGATAGAATCTTTAGAAATGAACTTTTTTTTTCCAAGTTGGATCGATAATTTTCAATCGAAAACTAGTCATTTGATAAAAATATAGTTTCTGATTCTGTTGAAGAAAAATCAATATATATATATATTTATTCAACAAAAATTGACATAAAATAATAAATCGATTCACACTCAAATGTAAGTTAAACCCCGATTTAGCGCTATCTGAAATACGTACTAAATCGTGCATGGCAGAAGCTTAAATACAATGAATCTCGATATAGTAAACTTTCTACCGGTATGTTAAGAGTTTGCTATATGCATAAAGGATGGCGTGACTCGACAAAATTATTCGATATATCGAAAGTTCATTATATGTGATCTTTATATCAACAGACCACTACTTAGTAATAATACCTATTTACAAGTTAATAAGCCTCACTATATGTACATCAAACCTCGATTTATCGTTATCTGAAATTCGCACTAAATCGTACGTACAATACATGGCACTAAACTGAAGAAGCTCAAATACAATGGATCTCGATGTAGTAAACTCGCTATCAGGATGTTAAAAGTTTTCTATATGCATAAAGGATGGCAAGAATCTACAAAATTATACGCTATATCGAAAATTCACTATGTGTGGTCATTATATTAACATCCTATAAGTTTGAATTTAAGTCTGAAAATCACATGACATGGTGGTGACAATTTCGTTTGCAATGCAAAATTGCACATACAGTAATTCATGGACACTGAAGGATTCTCTGATTTAACTTTTCGCTTTTTTTAGGGCACTACATTGAGTTTTGACTGTATTATAATGTTGGTACATCTTATCGGAATATGCTTTGGACCACCCTTGTCTTTGGGGTTAGACCCGATAATTGTTATTGATGTTATAATGAATTTAAGCAAACGTAGTGTTAAACTTTGATATAACGTCCACCATCCATTGTTGAGCGCCGATAAATAGCCTACAGAAAGCCCTCCTTATAAAAATAAAATGTTTGTGTTCAAATACAATAGAACCTTCATTAACCGGAATAATAATGGGGGTGTGTTCTGATTATCAAAGAGCACGGATAATATAATTCTCATTTTCAATACTGTATTTTCATTTATTTGACAAAACAAAATAGTAATTAACGTTACTAAAAAGGAAACACTCACGCAATAAAATAATTATTTATAAAACTTCACGAAAGTAGAACTTAAAACAGGAGAAGGAGGAAAATACACAGTCAATCTCCGATGTAATAGATTATATGAAGTAAAGTGTGGTTCCTTAATGGCGAATGTTTGTTACATCGAGGACACACTGATGTGTGTCCAACGATGTAACAAACATTTATTATGCCAATCAATCGACCTATGGTTTCAGAATATTTATTCTGGTCCGGTTCGTTATATCCGTAGCGCGATATATCGGGGATCGTAATATAGAAGTAGAATATCTATTTCGTCCTATGAAACTACATTTTCATAATTTGCACATTAATAATTTATTTAAGGCTCATTTGCACGTAATTTACAATTTATTTTTTTCTTAACGACCTGGTTGATCGAATTCCGGTTAATGGAGTTTCTAGTCTATAACTAACTGTGATGAACATGATTTGAATTTATGCCGTTTAGAAGTATAAAAAAATCAATTTATGGTTTTTTGAAGCTTTATTTTGTAGATTAATATTAAAATTTAATATATAAAATGTTTTATTTTATTTTTGTTTATTTAAATTTGGCTTTTTAGCATTAAAAACACAAAAAAGAACAATTAATTTATAAATTATCCCAATTTTAAGATCGTAAATAAAAT
>NW_019384920.1:291351-302371 GCF_000671375.1 Centruroides sculpturatus | reverse complement strand
AACCACCAAGGTGCTTATATATATATATATATATATATAGAATAAAATAAATATAAATTCTTTATTTTAGCACATACAGAATAAATTTGCATAATGCTAAATGCAATATAGATAAGAATTTAAAAAAAAAATAAGAAAAGAAATCCTATCCCTACTATAAAAAATATCATAGAAAGTGCTGTAAATCTCAAATATAAGAAATAACCTAGAAGATTTTCATAATGTTTCCATTTATATCACTACACTGAATTTTTTTTTCTATATATTAAATATTCTTTTGAGCATATTACATATATGACTTATCCTAACCGTAGGCGATATGGTATTTGAATAGTTATATACATATACATATATATATATATATCTTTTAAAGTGAAAAAATTTAATATTTTAGTTGTATATAAATTCTTTACAATTTATAGGAATGAGTTTTATCATAGCAGTGAAACTCTCACTTATTTGTATAGGAATGTTAGAAAATTACATTTAAAAAAATATTAGTACGGTAGAAAAATATAAAAAATAAATATGAAATTGTGAAATTTCTTATATTTTTTTACTTCTTTTTTAGAAATTTACAGAGAAAATAGAAAATTTCAATAAAGTTTTTCTTTTTTTCTTTGCAATTTTGATGTGAAGGAGTATGTAAAGAATAAATGAAATCTAAGCGAACGTAAGTCAGTGCTGTATTTGAAATCTATAAAAATTTCAAAATATTCTCTTAAATTTGTAAAAATTCAATATTTATTCAAAATTCATTCATATATTTTGATTTTGCATCGTTTAGATTTACTTACAAAATATTTTATTGTTAAGAAACGCAATTTATCATACTATATTTTAATAAATTACTAAAATGCCATAGGACACTTATATAATAACAATAATAAATTATTAAAAAATATATAGAAATAATTTGTACATATTTAATCACTAATACAATAAAACCTGTGTAAACTGGAATCACACGGTACCGAATATTTTCTACCGTTGGCAGGTTTTCGTTTTGAACAGGTTTTTTTAAACAGAAAAATTGTTTTGTTTCGAAGAATTTTTCCTATTTAGGCAGGTTTCCGTTTTATTCAGGTTCCGTTTTGGACAGGTTTTACTGTATACTATAATAATTTTCTTCTTATTAGTGGTATTGCAGTATAATTTAATTTTTTAATTATATATATCCTATCATTATTAAGAGTAGATTATTCTTTTATAACACAAGTTAAAAGTACTTATTATATTAAAAGTAAGAAAATTTTTATTGATTTTTACTTCGGAGAAACATATTTTATACTCACCTGAAAGATCATTTCTTTTTATTGTAGTTGCGATAGTTCAAACAGAAGTAAATTTGAATTTACGTGCCATGTCTTGGAAAACGTTAATTTGCAACTACGTAGAAAGATCATAAAGTTTAATTACACTTTTATAAAATATCAAAGTAAAATTACTCTTCGAAAACAAACGTCAGAATTATGTATATAAATTCTAAACAATATAAGCTTAACAATAAAAATTCCAAGTTTAAAAATAATTCCTTTTAAATTTATAACGAAAAGTAATTTCGTAGTTAGCAATTTTACGCTGGACATATTCTGTTGGGAAATGAATTAATTAATGTGTGAAAAATATGTAAATTATTTCAAAAATTATTATGAAGTACGTAATATAAAATATGAATATCTGTAACTATGTAAAGTGCAAATATAGGTCTATATAAATTCGAATTTAAATATAAAGACTATACTGTATTTATGTATATAGAAAGAAGAAAAGTCAGTTTACCATAAGCACAAGTGCAGAAAAAATCGTTTATGAACTTTCTTGCTTTTGTTTATTTGTTTTTGCTCGAAACGATCCATATAAATATGAAACTCTTGAATTTCTTGAACCTAATTTTCTGTATGTGGATAAGACATTGTGGGGTAATAAGTGACCACCCCAATCTCCACTTCTAATTTATAAGATTCTACTTCATAACATTCATTCTATATGGAGGTATCATTCTTCAAAGATAGGTTATCTGCAGAAATTTCGAGATTTAGGAATCATGAAGGTCACGAAGGATTTCAGAAATTAAGCAACGATCGAGTCTTCTGTTTGCCAATCTGGAGTTTGCATTAACTTGAGAATAATGGATCAAATTTTAAACATGATTATTTATTTTTTACATGGATTTATTTATTACTTTAAATAATATATTATAATCATGCCTTTAGAAAAACAAATATTTGCTTTAATTTTCAGTATATGTAAATGTATATAGTACATCACTATTGGGGATTAAGTGTCTTCTTGCCCCAATGTGTGCAAAATAACGCCATTAAAGAAAACAAATTTAAATAGCGTCACAATACCGGGCTGCAAGTTATAATCATATTTTTAATTTAGTTAATTTAAAATATATGCTCTTCATTTCAAATTATTAGTGGCTTGCCCCTGTACGTCATACTTTACTGATAACAACAGAGTCATACCGGTCATCTATTTAACTTCGTGTGGATAAAATTTTTGAATTGAAATCATGTGACATTCGATATATGCTGTAAGTTCGTCAGTAGTTAATCGGGCCTTCTGCCCCTAATTTGGACTTTCATCTATCTAACATCGTTCTCGAGTTTAAGGAAGGACAGATAGACAGTGAGAATTTATAGGTTTTATAGGTCTACAATTTTTTTCAAATTGCATCCCAATAACCTATATTCGGAATTAAGAGAAATGCAGAAATATAAAAAAGGACACGAGAAATGAAAAGAAAAAGGAGGAGAGCCTGACTGGCACTTGCTACTAAATACAGGTATCAACCTACAAAATCAGTCTTTAAGTCCACAATGATACGTATCTAAATATGATACTGAGTTCGTCATACATAAATTATCTATATATGTAAATAATAACTAAAGTTTTATCTTGAATACTTGTAACTATAAGTTTAATTTTCAAGAAATTGATTCGTAATTACTATAAGTTTTCGGCATATGAAGTTTACGTTTGTAAGAAAAAAAGTCTGACTTTTACTATTACCAAAAACTGAGTATAATAAATGTAGATACAATTAAATCCTCGTTACTTTTAAGCGAATTTCTAAATCCCAGACTTCTTTAATGGTTCTCTATAGTTTAAAAAGAGTTACTTAATGTTTGAGTCTTCTCTCTTATGGAAATTTTATGAGCCATTTACAAAATTCTTTGATCTTCTTTTACACAATTTATAAACGAAAACCGAAATTATTCAATATTTTAAAACTTTTCTTTTATAATTATTTTTGAATTTTCTACTTATATTTTTGTATATTCAATAATTCACATGAAATATTCTTGAAGTATAAAGAATTAATTAATTGAAGTGACTGAAGAATAAATATTAATTATTTTAATAGGATAAGGTATAAAAATAAATTATTGAAAATTTTCAAATTTGTTATTGTTAATATATTCATTTAAATATGAAAATATTTATGTTATTTTCATTTTATTACAAAAAATTGTTATTAAACTATAATCAATTTTCTTTTTCAATATTTATAATTCGATTCTGTAAGGTAAAATTTTATTTTCCTCAATACTTAATTATTAAAATTGATCTAAGAAACAAATATTTTTTATTATTTAAGGAAGGAAGAATACAATTTTGAAACATTCAAACAATTACAAAATATTTCTTTGTAGAAAAGGGCTGGCAGAATTACAATTTAATAAAAAGTAAAATACATCTGGATACGAGTCCAATTTTGCTTGCCATGTCCAATCACCAGAAACAACTATTTCCATTGCAGAGACAACCTTTCTTTAGAGGCTATGTCTCTAAAGAAAGGTTGTCTCTGCAGGAATAACCTTTCTTTAGAGGCATAGCCTCTAAAGAAAAGTTATTCCTGGTATTGGACATGGCAAGAAAAATTGGACTCGTATCCAGATGTATTTTACTTTTTATTAAATTATAAAATAATTAACAATAAACAAAAATAATTTAAAAATAAATATCAAAGTATTATTGAAGTTTACATAACATTTTCAAATTCTTCATCCCTTGAACAGAAGTTGAAATACAGTAAAACCTATATATACCAGAATCAAATTTCCGTTCTGAACAGATGTTTTTTCTTAAACATAGAAATTCACTCAGTTCCGAAGAATTTTTCCGTTTAGGCAGGCTTCCGTTTTGGACAGGTTTTACTGTATTTAAGTCTGATCACTTTGAATCACTTATTTAAAAAATATAAAATAAAATTATGTATATTTACCAGAGACTGCTTATGCCAATTAAGCTACAAGTATATACAGTATATAAGTATACTGTACAGGACAGCGCTTAACGATACACGATCGTTAAGGGAAGCTGTCAATACACAGGAAGACGAGTCACCATCCCTGTTGATTTCCTCCTCTCAAGGGAACCAAAAGGAATGGTGACCTGAAGTCAATTCACACCTTTCACCTGGTGTGTGACTTGTTAGTAATCATTGAAGCGTCAGTGGCGATAGTTGGACGCTAAGTTTCGGAAGGTCGAACACCTTGGCGAGTCACGTGGTCATTTTAAAACACTGCACGTAAAACACACACCCAGTGTATATATAATAATAATAATAATATATATATATACTATATGAACAATAAGAAAACTAATTTGTTAAATTATCTTTTATTGCACCCCGTGTTTAATACGCTCACTTAGAAATTTAATTTTCAAATTTATGTAAAATTTATAAAATTTGAATTAAATATACCCGAAATGTAAATTTTTTTAAAATTTTAAATTGAAATATGAAATTTTAAAGAAATAAAAAAAATATTACCTGCAATATAAGTGAATACTTATTATTAAAACAATATATTTGATTAGTATTTTAAAGCTTTTTTTTAAAGTTCACTTCTTAATAATAAAAATGATTTTATTAAAAATTTATACTTTATCGTAAGGCATTTTACGCATTTTTAATGATCGTTTTAACGGGTTTATAATTGAATATTCAGTTTCTATAAATATAATAATCAGATAATTTTGCTTGATAAAAAGGTATATTAACCTGTCCAAAACAGAAACCTGCCTAAACGGGAAAATTTATAGGGTCGCAGCAATTTTCTGATCAAAACGGAAACCGACTAAACTGTAAACAATATTCAGTATCATATGTGTCCGGTTTACATAGGTTTTATTGTATATTCATTTTATAAACTTACCTAATAATGGTAAAATTTAATACTATAACGTTTAGAAATGTTAATAAAATCGTAAATTAACTTTAAGTAAAGAAATATTATGTTATAATTTATTATTATTAATTTATATCTCTTCAGATAAAGGGAAGACTTTGTCTAATAAAATGAAACAGAAATTGAACTTCAGATGATATGGAGTCCAAAAATAAATTTATGTTGTATTATATTGGATTAAAACAAAATAAAACTAAATCTAATATATCTTGTTTATTAATTAATTATTGTTATTATTTTTATTTTAAAACGCATTTAAACAAAAAGTCATACACTCCATCACATTTTAATTTGATTGTTATTGGGCAATTAGGGAGCAAATTTGAGGTAGTTACCAATGAAAAGACAGGAGAAACAATTTGAACATAAAATATATTATGCTTATCATATACAATTATAGTTATTATATTAAATTTTAGTATATATTTTAATAATTTGTTGGTTTTTCGCTATGGATAAATATTATCTTTAAGACATCGCTTGTATATCAAAGAAAAAAAATAGACGAAATATTTTAACATTAAATACGAACAATTATTTATTGTGACATCGTCACATTGCCGGGCTGAAACTTCTAATCATATTTTTAATTTAACTTAAAATATATGCTCTTCATCTCAAATTAGTAGTGTCTTGCCCCTGCACATCATACTTTTCCTTTAACAATAGAGTCGTGCCGGTCATCGATTAACTGCTTTCAAGGGAAAAATTTTGAATTGAAACCACGTGACTTCCGGTCTAGATCGGAAGTTAATATATAGTTAATCGGGTCATCCTGCCCTAGGCTTTCCATATCTGGTCTCGACTTTCATCTATCTAACAACGTTCTCGAGATTAAGGAAGGAGAGCAGACAGATGACAGTGGAAATTTATAGATCTACAATTTTTTCAAATTGCAGCCCAGTAAATTATGTACAAGGCCACAATGGCACGGGCTGTTTATTCATCTCATTAAGAAACTCAACAGAGAAAAAACTAATAGATATTGAAAAACAGTTAAAAATACTTTGAGTTAACAAACAATTTGTAGTTATTATTATTTTCTTTACACACCTGTGTGATCGTGGGGAGCTTCTCTTGTTGTTCCCAGAGTATCGAGTCTGTACTCGATTTTTCTCCGAACGTGTGTTTAGTAGTCTTCAATGCTATCTTCATAGCGTAAACACAATACTGTAATTCTTTTACGCTAGTTGTCTTTTTTCGCATTCAATTTTTTCTTCTACGAAGCCCCAAAGAAAGAATCAAGGGGATAATGCCAGGTAACCCCATAATAGCCATACAAGTGGTCCCCTCTCGAAGGAGTGATGGATATGCTTGTAACAGTAAGGCCAAGTGTGAGAAAAACGTTTTGAGCTATACACAAATGTGTAGTTAATTGTTTTTCAATATCCGTTGTGATTTTTCCTATATTGACTTGCTTAATCAGATGAATAAGTTATGAACACCCTATACGTCAAAACATACATTTATCTTACGTCATAATTAGGATGATCCTTAATTCCTTTTAGCTGTCAACTAATCTTAAATACATCTTAAAACGTATTAATTATCATCTGAACTGACTGATTAGAACTGTTGTATTCATTTTCACAACTTAAAAATTTTAAGAAGTCTGAATGATGGTTTGATAGACATTGCATTAACATTATATAAGAAAACATGGAATAAACTGAAAAATTAATAAATTATATTTTATTGTATTACGGCGAGATTTTTCAATAATTTAACTTTAGCGTTTATCAATTAATGAGTGAATTTATTATTAATTATTCGGTAATTTCGTGTATATAGAAGGAATACTGAATAATATAGATAAACATAATAAATTATAATTTGGATGTGATATTACATGAAGATATANAATTTTGGATTTTTTTTTGTATATTAAACAGAGAGAAATAGAGATAAAATTAAAGTATATTTGAACACAATAACAATAAATATCCCTAAGGGTTGAACTATTTTGCATCCTTTCATACAATTAGGCCTTGTAAGTTTTTATTTTTATTTTTTTATAGGGCCTTTAATTATTCAGTTTGTTGAGCGCTGCTGCTTCATCATCACTCGAGGTTCTACCATAATAAGTCTATGTACACACAAGTATGGCATTAATGAACACTCTTATCCGCTAAATAATTTGTTCATTAAACACTTTTTCTTTTATATCTTCAGTAACAATTTGATTGGATTTATTTATTTATTTATTTGGTTCCAAATTTTATGAACTGTTTCAGTACTTTTTTTCCTTCTTTTTTGTGAAATGTAAGCATAAAACATTAATAGATGAAAATGATGGACACTAGATACAAAGTCTTGGACAACGATGTAGAAAAGTAGCTTTAAAATGGTTTTATTCGAATAAAATCGTTCATGAGGCACTGCAACATGAGCAATCTTTCAACGGGGGATGCCACTAGATATAACGTTCAATAGATAACTCGCCCCTATTTAGTTGTTAAACACATGATAAAAACCCGAAAAACTCTATGTAGTTGGTCAGGGTTGAACCCACGACCAACTACCAACATTCAATGATTTTATCCACTCGGCCGTTGGTGGGCGTAGAGGGTAAATGAGAAATAAAAGAGCATCTTGTTTAATTATAATTAACTGTCATTATACATTTTTCGCGAATTTGATATCACTTGTCGATTCTTGTTGACCTGGCAGTAAGTTGTTAGCCTAAAATCTTAAAGGTACGACTAGGTCCCGATTTTCACAAGAACCTTGCATCCTGGTAACTCAGCACAGATTTCTCTGACATAACGAATTTATAATGAAGAAATTAGTGTTTAAAATAAAACATAATGTAGAATTCTTAGTTTGTATCCTTAATTTTGAATTTAGAATCCAAGTTGGACAAGCTTGAAAGAAATATCTTAGAATGGACAAATAAATCAGTATTTAAAAACAACTTTGATATTCGAATGCTTCATCCTTGATGGAATGATGATTATGTTCGATACATCTAAAGAATCGTAGTTTTTTCCCAAGAAAATTGTTAAAATTTATAAAGTACACTCAGAAATGAATTCCACGATTCGAAAGCTGATATCGAGAATGATATTTTTGAAATTGAGGGAATCAGAGAGGAGAAGGCTGATATCCTTCTCAACTATCACAACTTTCCCTTATTAATACTGTAGAGAAGATCGGTGTTGCCACAGTAATCTGATAGAAGTAGAATTACAATACAAAATTAATTAATGATTAGGAGCCACTAAGACAGTATCGCTAGCTTATATTGTTAGACGAACAATCATATTATGAATTTTAATAGCATGTTCTTTATCTCGAGCAGATTAGAATCTCATTTCATATACAGAATAAATAAGCAAGGAATGATATGACTTCTTGTAAAATATATCTAAAAGTAAGATAAAAGATTAGATATTTGATTACTATTGACGAATTTAGTCAGTGGAGATGATAAATACATTATTCTCTTTAGGAAGAGAATAATGTGTTGATAATTTTATATTTTGTCAAAATATTGTTATGTATCCCATGTTAATTAAGTTCTTCATAAATAAAGTCGATTTTAAAATAATAAAAGCAATGTGTAAGGTATGAATATAGTGTACAGAGCATGCTAGAACGAATGCAATGCAATGCAATGCTAAAACAAAACAAACTTTTACTTTGTTCAAACGAAAATAATATTTTTAAAAATCGAAAAACACGAAAACAAATAAAATTTTATTCGTTTCTTGTTCTTTTCTTTACAAAAATTTACCTTAGAAACAAAACTGAAGCGAAAAAATATTTTACTTTTGATTCTTCACNCATTATTATAGTTTTTAATGTATGGTGTTGAGTTATTGAATGTATTATTGATAATTAAAATATATATTATGTACTAAATTACTTTACTAATCATTTTAAAAAAATACAACAAAATACAATTTGATAAATTGTCTTACATTAAGATTTAAGTAGTACGATCATGATCGTTACTATAATTATTAACGGTCCACTTCTATGACAAGAATATCCATTGTCTGTAAGTGAATTACCTGAGAAAACAAAAATTTTTATTGATTTCTAATCAAATATTTCATTAAGTAATTTTGTAAGACACGATGACATTAAAAATAGATCACAAGAAAAGTAAAATTTGTAAAAGTAATGAGCCATTGAATAATTTTCATGAATTATTACAAGTTTGTTTGAAGTTGAATATGGCTAATTACACATTTGTTAATTATATTAGAAAACTAATTTTTCTTTACTTGAAGGAAGAGAAATTTTCTAACAATACATGTCAACAACTTTGCTAAACAATGTTTGCACCATGCATACAGATGCTAAATATCTATCAATATATTAAGGAAGCAAAGCATTCTGGACTTGGCATCGATTTCTCACTCCTCCTCTGCCTTGTAATTAGTGGCTATTGAGAAGAACGGCCTCTTGCTGGGCGTGAAAGGGTTCTAGCTGTAACCATTTTGAAGAAGGAAAAAAAAATATATCTGATCTGATAGGCTGCAATTTCCTTATGACACGTCTTTTTTGACAACAAGGGTGTAAAGCTATTCCTATAATGAGGCTCGAGAGTTTTAATTAATAAAGTATCCTCTTTATAATCTTCGATAATTTAATGATAATTTAAGAATTATAATTATTAAGTAAAAATAAAATTTTACTTAAGTTAAATACGAGTAAACTATGTTTTAATTAATTAATTAATTAATTAATTAAAAATATACCATGACCGTGATACAGAAACTTGAAGCAGAAGATGTGGTGGTATACTCAATCTAGAATACTTACATATGTTAAAATTTATACTGTTTTATATTTAATAATGAAATTCTAAAGATATATCTTACGTAAGAAGTTTCATATCGAATTTGAAACGAAATATATTGAAATACCTTTGAAAGACAAGTAGATTCGTATAATGAAGCCGGACAAAGTTTCAACGGAAACTATCCAACAAGATTGTCATCCCTTGTGACAACAAAATCCCAAGTCAATTTCCTATGTCTTACATTTAAACATACGACTTTACTGTGGACATACTTTACAATTTTCTCCTACTTCATTCTATAAACATAATCGGTTAGAATTCTTTACGATGTTTGTATGAGAGAGATAGGCACTCGGAAAATTCAGTTCTTAACAGGATATTCTTTATCTAAGAAACTATTGTATTTTATCTTATAGGATTTATTTAGTCTACTGTAAGAATATAAACTATTTACATTAGAAAATTTTTACATTTTCAATATTTTATACAATTATTTACAGGTTAAAATCAAAATTTTTTTTATACTTTATTTTTTTTTCTTTTGGTACAATCGATTCCGACGTTTTTCGATAACCGAAAACATTGATAAAATTCAAATATAATTTAATCTTTTACAGTTTAAGTAAATGTAATCCGTGTTTAATAAGATTAAGATACTTTTAAATCATTAATTTTTTTAATATTATGATAATTAAGCTTAATTTACCATAGGGAAAACGTAATTAACTTTGTTAATTTTTAAAAACGAATGAATTAATATCAATTTTTATTATTTAAATATTTTATAAATTTCTCGTTTTTTAATCACAATTAAGTATTTTTTTATTATAATGACGATTAATTGAATAATTTTAACCCATAAAAATTAATTTGTAAGCATTTAAATTAATAAATTTTAATTATAAAATTAAAAAAAGATATAAATTATAATACTAAATTACATTGAAAAATTCAAAGAAGTAATACTGATAATTATCATTAAGTAACAAACATAATTAAAATCAATAGAATAATTTTTATATACATTTAAAGTAATGATATATTAAATAAAATAATAATA
>NW_019384920.1:288996-290560 GCF_000671375.1 Centruroides sculpturatus | reverse complement strand
TTATAAATAATTTACAAAATTTATAAAAAAGATTATTTTAAATTTTGTATGAAGTCAGATATGGTAAACTACTTAAAGTTCAAGGTTTAAATGAAGCACGCCGATATAAATTAAAGATTTTATTTAGATTTTCAAGTTACTTTAATTAATTCTAATCTTAAAATCAAATTTTACAAGAAAAAAGAAAATAAAAAGCAAATAGAATTTTAGAATGGAAGAGATTGATCTGACTAAATTTGAGTTACTTGATAACGTAAGCGGCTTTGTGTTATCAAGAAACTCAAATTCAATCAGATTTCTTCTTAAAAAAAATAATAATCTATTTTTTCAATGGCTCACTGTCAAAGACTTCATAAAATTTCAACTTCTTTCATTCTTTTCTAGATTTAAAATAGAAGAAAATAAAATTATTTCCAACTTTAAAAAATTATTGTGACATGGTCACAATGCTGGGCTGCAATTTTTAATCATATTTTAAATTTATTTAATTTAAAATATATGCTCTCCACCTCAAATTAGTAGTGGTTTGCTCCTGTACATCATACTTTTTCTGATAGCGACAAAGTCATGCCGGTCAACCGTCTAACTCTATTCTGGAGAAATTTTTGAATTGAAATCACTTGACTTTCGGTCCAGACCCTGAAGTTCGTTCGTATATAGTTAATCGGGGCCTCCTGCCCCTACGTTTCGATTTTCGTCTATTTAACACCATTCTTCAGATTAAGGAAGGAGAGACAGACGAATGACAAGTAGAAATTTATAGTTCTATAAATTTTTTCACATTTCAGACCAATAAACAACTCTATACTTTACTTAAGTTAATAGCAAAAAACAAGAGAGTTTACTAGCAATCAGTGGTTAAATCATGCCTCAAATTTCAAAATTGTAATGATCTACATCTTTGTATTCATTTTAAATAATATATTTGAGTGTAAATCATAATATTCAGACAGTTTTTAAGTCTTTACTTCGATCTCTTTTACTAGAACTAATAAGCAAAGTAATGAAACCAGATGCACCAATTTCAATTTACAAATAAATTGATGATACTAAGTTTTGCTTCAATTAATGGTAAACTGAATATGAATTGAAAGGAGAAAAAAAACCACATGGCAACATCTGGCATCAATTTGTAACGTGATTTTAACATTTTGTAAAACTTTTTAATGATTTGAGAAAATTCTGCTGTGGATATAAAAGTCAATCAGGAGTAGTGCCGTATTTAAATTTGTTCCGCCTTAAAATAAAATTTAAAAAAACTTCCTCCATTAAATTGTGATAAATCATTTTTGTATAAAAACCCATCAGCTCCAGGCCCTAAGCTGTAGCTTAGGGCCTGGACCTGTATATACAGTAAAATCTGTTCAAAAAGGAAACCTGCCAAACCGGAAAAAATATTGCGGTTTACACAACGAAATTAGATTCTCCCTTCCTTATTAACCAAAGTATTTCCATTCGCCCAAGGTGAGAAGCATGAGCTGTAATTTAAAATAATATTAATAATTAATAACAAGTGTTCAATGTATGGAGTGAACTGTACTGTACGTTGTGTAAACATTAATTA
>NW_019384920.1:275410-288601 GCF_000671375.1 Centruroides sculpturatus | reverse complement strand
AATTAAACAACACAATATAATTTAGTTGTAAAATTTTTAAAATATTCTTACAGTTTTTTTATTTTTATCAAATATTTTTATGCTTTATTTTGTAAAATATTTCAAATAATTTACCTAATTTCAATTAAAAATAATCTCACAAATATATTAAATAAATAAATAATACACTTTATACAAAGCTTTATAGTTTTAATTTTAAAAAAATTAAAATTATATTAACATTTTTTAAGATTAAATATAGAGAATTATATTATTTAAAATAATAGCCTGATTAATTTTAAATTTTAAAAAATTTATTTATAAAAATTCCATTCACTTTTTCGAATAAGAATTTAAAATTTTTCTTAGTTCTAAAAAAAATCCTTTCTAACAAAATTTTGCCTACTAAATTTTTTTGGTATATTTTTTTTTAATCAGTGACAAAGTGCTAGACCATTTTTAACTGAAAAATATTATAAAATTCTTTCCAAAATCCAATAAACTTGATTTTTATTATGAAACGATAGCAAATTCTCCCGAAGCATCTTAGTTATGCCCATAACCATTGAAAGAGAAGTACGTGTAAAGGGGAGATGATTGCGCTGTACTATTCACTACTAGAAATACAGTATTTAAATTCTAAATTATTCTGGAAGTGATATGAAGTTAAAAATAAGTTCTAAAAACTCTTTTCAACTTTTATGCCATTATTTTTATTTATTTACTTATATTTTAGTAACTCAATAGAACGAAAATTACAATTTTATTTAAAAAAATAAATGATGGCATTATTTATTTGTTTTTATTCCTAATAATTGTTAGCTTTACCTTTAAGTCTTCAGATTGGTTCGGATTAGATTATTTGTATTCAGCAATGCAACAATTTGGCAATCTGCAGTGAGGGATGCCTCCGGGGAGGGCTTTCTAAGGGAAACTGATCACTATTTAAGTGTTACAAAAGTGAAGAAAATCCGGAAAACTCCACATGGCCAGCCTGTTGGCGAGGCTTGAACCCACCCCACGATCGACCAGTGTTTAGTGGTTTTATCCGCTTGATCACTGGTGGACACCAGATTAGTTCGCGAGATATTAAAGAAGTGGGACCATATCTCCCGAAAAAATGGTCCGATTTTCTTGAAAATTATTAGACACATTTTTCCCTAACATACAAATCGCCCTGCAAAATTTTAGAAATTTTACACAAAAGGCACTTGAGTTATTATGCTTCAAACTGATACTGGGTGAACGAAAATCATGCTCCCACAGCATACATACACACTCACAAGCATCCATACATAGAAACCCCCAATTTTGTTTTGCATTTCTTGACGTTCCAAATTCCCCTGAGTCCAAAAATGTAAAATTGGGGAGTCATTTTTGACCGATCGCCATACCTTACCCCTATTATATATAACAGAAGGAAAGTAAAAATAAAAAATGTCTTTTTTATTATAAAATTTTCATTTTTTTAGAATAAATGTATGCAATATATCTAATCCCGGTCATCTAAAGGTTAATGTATTTACCTAAAAAAATGAACGAGAGTAAACATATATTTTTTAAACGTTTATTTTAATTATGATTTATTCAACTAAATTACACTTTTTTATGTGATTTAATTCCAGAAATGTTCAAAATAATTACATATAATGACGAGAATTATAAATAATTTACAGAGAATAAATGACAAACATTACTTTCACGTAAATTAGACTCATTATTAATAACATAAAGTGTAATATTAAAAAAATAATATAAAATATAAGTTTTTATATTACTAATATAAAAAATTCCTTAAAATTCATAATAAATTTTAAGTGTTTTTTTTTCTGTTAAGTTTTTTCTGGAAAATCTGTTTAATCTCTGAACGATTTATCCCATAAACATACACATATACACACTCAATTTAATTTTTTTTAAAATTATATATGTATATATATATAGACCTATATATAAATATTTTATTAGAATAACAGAATATATAAAATTTATTGAGGGGATTATATACATATCAATCAAATGGTTTGCAAAGAAAATATTTATTTTCAAAACTTCGTGTGAATATATAAATAAAAATCTTTAGCATTTTTATTGATCGAAAAAAAAGTTATACAGTAAATATATATACTAAATTTTAAAAAATAATTTTATTTTAATTGGATATTTTAAAATTTAAATTTTTAAATTAAGAAATTTAATAAATATATAACAAAATTTATTTTTGTGACTATCTGTTTTATAAATTTAATTTATTTTTTCTTAATTTCTCGTTTAAATAAATGTAATTAAGGCTTTATATGTGTATTAAATAAATTTATTTGCGTTTAATGATTAAAAAATTGTAAGTTTTGTTAATTATTAATTGTAATTTATGCTAAATAATTGAATTCATCAAACACTAAATTTATTCTTCGATATCTAAGTTACTCAGTTACTTTGGCAAAACAATAGGATGTAACGTGAAAAGATTTCTGTAATTCGTATATTAAAATGGCAGCAGGCCTTAATAACGATGAAATCACTAGGATATAAAGATACTATGAGAGAAAGGTAGATTTATTAATACATCTTTCTCTAATGCTATCTTTATCCTTTCATCGAATATTCCTCAATACCACGTTTCTAGTAACTCGATTTTCAGTAAATTGCGGCTTTACATGCGTTAATTTGAGTAAATACAGCCTTTATATTACTCCCACAGAATTTCGATTAAAATACTTATTTTTACATGATCATTAATATCCCAGATTAAACTTATTAGCAAATTCCATGTTTGCTAACAACACTATTCCTCTACACTGAGCTTTATGTAGGGCCTTAGAGCATATTGCCTATGTATTAAAAGCTTTTAAAGCTTTTAGTGTATAGGCATAGTGTTAATCACAAAATAAAAATATATATTTTTAAATTTTATAATTAATTAAAATTCTTCAGAATTGGCATATTAAATTATTTATGTTATATCTTATATTATTATTCAATAAAAAATTTAAATTTTGACATAAAAATTTTGAAGAATTTCTTTATTTTCGAAATTTATTATTATTATAATAATTCTTTGATATTTTGCCTTAAACATTTTTACTATTTAATAAAGAAAGTATATGCGTGTTAAAAAAGATATTACTTATTTTTAATATAAAATAAATAAAATAAAATATGCGTTCTAAANCTTTTTGCCATTCTATAATTTTTAACATTTTTACCTGGAAATTTAAGCAATTCGTTGTTGCATTTTTTCCCCAATAAAGTATTGGCAAAAGATAAGTCTGTCGACACCAAGACCCCCCCAAATATTTGTATTCATTTATTCTTTCTAATTTATTTTCTGGCAAATGAAAATTTGGGGATTTTTTTTTTCATATTTTTTGTTGGATAACCTACCACCTTTTCTAAATTTTAATATTTTAAAAATAATTTCATCTCTAGCAAGACATTTATGAATATGTTAGGTATAAAAGTTCAACAAATAAGGATAAATTGGATCACCCTATAATAATCCAAGTTTAATTTCCATCGGCTTATATAATTTATTGTTTTATGATGATCCACTAGTGATATATATATATACACACAAGCACATTTTAAACATAAATCTGCATTAAACTATATAAAATTAGCATAAATGTCTTTGTTATTTTAACTGATAATCTATGATACTTAATAATAAATGAATTAACGAACCATTAAGTGAAATTGTGACGACGATAGAATTGAATTTAGTGTGAAATCAACAGTTTGAATTTAAAGATAATTGATTTAATGACCTACAAGTCTTTAAATTAATAATTAATACAATAAAAATCACTTAAAAATTTTGTAACGACCATACTAAACGTTCCCAATTCGCATGAAAATACTGTATTACAGTTAATGATGAAGAAATCTATCCAATATCAGAAGAAAACTGATTGCTTCAATCAGCATTTCTGCAGGCTACAACCCAACTTTGATGCTTACTGATTCAGAAT
Source organism: Centruroides sculpturatus (assembly GCF_000671375.1). Classification (NCBI taxonomy): domain Eukaryota; kingdom Metazoa; phylum Arthropoda; class Arachnida; order Scorpiones; family Buthidae; genus Centruroides; species Centruroides sculpturatus. The sequence goes on along the minus strand of NW_019384920.1, from coordinate 284,651 downwards.
ACTTCGAAACCTACTGTCGTCTGTGACCTCTTGCTGTCTCATCTTTGATTTTTGACCTGGACTGGATCAATTATTGTACATTCCAACCCTGCTACACTTTTAGCCTAACAAATGAAGCTTTTTTTTCTATCATTTATAACCTTACTTGCGAAACAATATGAATCTTATTAGAAATTTGACTAGATTAACTGAGGTTATGCATAATTAGAATATTATTATTTTATTCTGGTGTTTGTTTCCACGTAAAAAAATTATTTACTTTTTTACCTGGTACCAAGAAGTACAACAGCTTAGAAAGAGATAATAATCATTTATTTACTAATCATATTAAATTAACCTGTATTACACTTTAAAAACAGCTCAAATTAATTCGAAGTTTTTGAGACTTTGCCATTTAATTATATTTATAAATGTACTATTATAATAATGCTTTGTAAGCTTCCCTAGATGAGGGAATTACCCTAAGTCAATAAATTTGAATATTTGTTTTGTTTTGTTTTTTTTGAGAATATTTGGGAATATCTGTTAATTAGATTTATTAGAAAATTGTAATTTAATAATTAAAAATAATACAGTTAAATATCATCAATTGTAACTTAAACATTAATTTTCTTTATGAGTTTAATTATTATTAAAAACATTACTTAAAAATGTAATCTATTGTGTTTGTAAGTCTATATGAAACAGAGTCAGATCTTACTTATGATCGTCAAATCAACTCTAAAAGTGATTTTTCAAGTTATTGCTTGTGGAAAAGCGCCCAGAGAGCTTTTAATAAAGATGTTTATAAGGAATTTAGCAAAAATCCATCTATTTTTTGTCAACAACTAACGAGTTCAAAAGTCATAAGAGAAACGCCAATAACTATATTAAATTAGACATTTGGCACAAATGTTTCCTAGAAAAGTATTCAGATCTCACCAAGCCTCTCATTTTCACTCCTGGTTTTATTCCAAACTACAGATCTACGATTCAGGATTTGATCTTCGACCTCGACGCCTATACAACAGTCCTTGACAAGATGAAAGATAAAACTACTCAAGGAAATGATCTCATTCTTACCGCTTCTGCTTAAATTGGCTTTATTACACTTCCATAACAAACTACTAAAATATATTTAACGGTTTCTTTCAAACTAGATTCGTATCTCTCATCTAAAACGTCGCCAATTTCGTACGATTATAAGCAATATAATTCTCTGAATCCAAAGAATTTTAGTTTAGTTGCTCTTCCCTCCAATCTGCGCAAACTATTTACTATTAGCATTAAAATTTAAAGAATAGATGAAAAACATCTGGAAGAGGAACAGTTGAGACTCAACATGTGTTTAATACGCTTGTAGAATCTTAATTTTTAACAAAACAGTAGAACCATGTTTTCCTTGATCTGCAAATCCTATTCGACTCAATTCTTATCAAGCTCCTGTTATATAAATTCCATGCTTAACATTAATACTAAGTTAAAATTTATAAATATAGTTCAAAACTTATTTTCTAATCTCAGAACAGTCGTAACTCCCCCAAAAAGGAACCAAAACTTTCTAAACTTTACCAACTCCTCCAAAGTGACCACATCAGTGCATATTAATTCATCTTTACTAACAATATCTTTAGTATTTAATGATTATAAACATGGAGGACACGAGCACCCATCTACTAGTCTATGTTGATGATCTTGTCATCCTTTCATCCTGTCGGATTTCTTTATAACACTATGCTGTAATAAAAACAATCTTCAAATAAATACCGAGTAAACAAAATTTCTCTTTTTCAGAAGAAATGGCAAACTTTTCAAACAAGAATCTTTTGCATTATATAATAAGCAGATCGAAGCTGTTCCATATTTCGAATTTCTCAGGATACTTTTTCAGCAGTTCCTAACTTCAAACATTATTTCCGGAGAAAACTGCACCATTTGTTGGTCATGATATCTAATCTGCTTTCCATACTATTTACGACAAAAAATATAAACGTCTGTACACAGTTGAAATTGTCTAATACCACTACAGTTAACTATTCAGATATGCTTTACCTATTCAAATTCCTACACTACTATTTGATAGTAAAAGCCTTCAAAGCATCCCTATATCTCACTTATTTCAAGATATGTCTTACTACTAGAAACAGGACATACTAAACTCCACCCTTTATTTCTGAAATACTTATTGGATTTCATCAGGAAAATTTTTAGCCAGCCTAACGGTATCTCGTATAAAGATCAGAACCACTTAAGAAGCTTAGACTCTACAAATCCTATTTTCAACAACTGGTGTACATCGACGTAGGAATTACTCAATCTTTTCTCGTGTAAGCCCAACTATAGAATCCATTAAGGTTGTAGACGATTCAAGTGTCAAAACTGCAATATCGATAAAAGAAGACAAAGATGCTCTCAATAGTATCCTTCATCTTCGCTGCTGATATTCCTCAACACCACTCTCAACGCCAATTGCCAAAGATTCTACATATAAATTACGACTAGACTCATTTTACCTTAGATATTCTTCTGAAGTATTGTCACTATACAATAATCAATATAATTCCAACTGCAAATTAGAACCTTGTAGTCTTTCACAACTTCATCGAATGTGTCAATTCTCAGTGTCTGTCGAGCAAACATTACCTGAACATTCCAATAAAGTTTCCGAATATCTTTCGTACTATTTTCCAAAATACCCAGTTTATTCGGAAAATTACATTACTCGAAATATTCAAGACTATTTAAAAAATGTCTATAATTAAGATGCATCAATGAGTTCAATGTTTAAGCCATTTTATTCTTGTTCGTGTAACAAATTACATTCTGCTATCCTTCCTTAATCTCGTGAACAGAGTTAGATAGACGAAAATCGAGACCAGATATGGGAAAACTTGAGGGCAGGAGGCCCGATTAACTATATACGAATTTCCATGTCTGACCGGATGTCACGTGATTTTAATATAATGTTTACTCAGAACGGAATTAGATAAGTGACCGGCATGATTCTATTGTTATGAGGAAAAGTATGACGTACAGAAGCAAGACACTATTAAAATCGAAACCATACATTTTGATTTAAATAAATTAAAAATTGTAGCCCGGCATTGTGACGATGTCACAATATTTTTTCTCGTTTTTAACTGCCTTATCTTTAATTACCAATTTAAACTGTATCTCTCCTTCAACGGAGTTCATCCTAAATGTTTAATAAAGCACACTCTTCTATTCTATATATTGTGTAATTTTATANAAATTCATGTAAGGATATGGAATTTTTAAATATCTGGGATAAGGTCTGTAAAGTTTAATGTTATCTCAAATTTCTACAGATACAAACTGTGTGTGTTTGTTTTGATATATGTTTTATCGTCCTTCGTTTTAAATTAAAAAATCACGTGATTTCAGGTTCAGACCATAAGTTTGTATATAATAAATTGGGGACCTGGCCATATCTGGTCTCGATTTTCGGCTATCTAACTCCATTCTCGAGATTAAGGAAGGACAGACAGACAGAGACAAACGACAGTGGGGATTTAAAAATATATTTTCAAGTTATTAACTTGTAGAAATAAATGAGAAATGCCACATTTTTTCTTGTTTAGTTACAAATATAAATTAAATTAATAAACTAAATTAATTGTGTTATAACTTATAAGATTTTTCATATTATCAACTGTTATAGTATTTATCTTAATATGTGGATTTATGAATTATGCTCAAGTCAGTTTTATATATTATAAATTTTTTAACCATTTACATAAATTCTACTTAAGGCATTTATTATATTATATATATACACATATAGCTGCAAAAGTGCACACACAATACTTTAACTGGTATTTTTTAGGTAAATTTTTTGAATTTTCACACAATTGCTGAAAAAACTTAAGTAATCGCCAGATAATTAAAAAAATCGTATATTTTTTAGAAAAAAAAGTAAATGAGAATGAGAGAGAGAGAACTTTGTAAGGCATTTATTTTGTAGTAAAACCCAATTATTCACAGATGCTATCTAAATTTGAAATCTCTTGTTAAAGAAATATAGTCGTTTAGGTAATTATCGAATGAAATGAATAATTTAGCTTTGTAAAATGTGAACAATTACAAAATTTTGGTTTTATTTACAGTACTAAAAAGTAAGGAAAACAAATAAAAAACAGTACAAACAAAGGTTTGCTTGATATTAATTTAAATTGATTCCGATAATAGAATTTCATATAGATTTTTTAATGAACTATTTTAAAATTATTAAGTAATTAAATACACTACAGTATATGCAAGTAATTTTTATATAGCCTATAATCATTTAATATAAATTTTAAATAAAAATTTGATTTATCAGTGAGGATTCTAGGTAGAAAAACAAGTTTTCGTCTAGGGCCTCGTGCTTAGAAGGCTTCAGGCATACACAAATATATGCTTATCTAACATCCTAACGTAATCCAGAACTAAGTAAAATCCTGGATTTATACGGACTTAATATTATAAATCTATTTATTCAATTTACAACGTTAATGTATTTAATNTAAATAAACCTCTTTGACAAATCCTTCCATTAAAATATGCATCTCTTATATAAAGGGAGCGTACTTATTGGAAATTTACACACGCTCCAGTTGCTACCTGGTTACAGAGCGGCGTGTCAAACTGACAAAAAAAAAGTATATAATAAAGAAATAAAAAATGAAGTATTCTTTCAGAACAGAACTGGAATAATCTATACTGAGTTATTTTGAGTTACAATATTAACGTACTCGTAATTTCATTAATGGAGTCTCATCACTTTTACATCTGGTGTCAGTTTTTCCCCCTCTGGAACCAAAAAAAGAAGAAAAAAAATGCAATGTGATGGCTGAAAAAGGAAGAAAAGATATTGATTCAAGACTTCAGAGAAACTCCCTTTTTACTATTTTTTTTAAAAAGAAAGTTCTTTGATTATATGAATTTTGTATGCGAAATTTAATAATTTAATGACTAAACAATAATCTATAATAATAATAATAATTAATTTTTAAATTAACAGATGAGAAAAATAATCATAATAATAATATTTTATTCAACACGAGTTTTATAGTAACGTTATAAAATACTTGACATTAATGGTGCAAATGCTACACAAATTAAGAAAATTTATTTTAAAATTCTATTTTAATAACCTGGAGGTATATTAAATGAGTACTAGAGTTAAATAATAATAATAATAATAAAATTTGCTGTAGTAAAATTATAACATAATTCTTGCGGAGATGGAGTTTAAAAAGAAGATTCTTACACATAATTTAAGTAATTTATGTAAATAAGTATAAAATAAATGGTTTAAATTCGTTACATACCTGGATAATATACAATATTTCTCTGATTTTTATAATTTGTTCCCGGTATAAGTAGAACACATTCGAATTCAGTAGGAGCATCGTTTCGTAATTCACGATCTCTAATAATTCGTGACAGTTTGGCAGTATATGCTCCATTTTTCTTACTCGATATGATCTTGGTATCCGATATTAATTGAGAATCGACGTCATTTAATGTATTCCTATATAATAACAAACGAGGGAGTGGATAAACTCCTTCAGCTTCACAAGTAAAATTTGTTAAATCAATTGATGGCCTTGTAAAATTAAATTCAAAATGTTTTGGAGGAGCTGAAATAAAATACAATTTTCAAATGTAATTACTTCATGGATTTGTAATTTATATAATTAAACATATTATTATTATTATTATTAATTATATACGTTTGTTAGTTCGCTGTCATAAGCAATGAATAAAATTATCATTTAATGGATAACTCTTTATAAAGTTTTGATTGCTAATTTGTTAATCTTGAATGTGTTACGTTAAATAAGGATGCATGCTTTGATGAAACCGTACAATAGCTAGTTTAATTATAATATTATACAATAGCTATTGTTATAATTCATAATTATAAGCTTGTGTTATGGTTACGTTTCACGAAAATTGACAGACTGTATACGGTTTGACAGTTTGCATTATGGACTTCACAACTATGTCAATTATAAGACCAAACATACTTCTATGATGGTAAGTACGTTTATATAACTTAATAGTATATTCTATTACTATAACACAATTAACATTAATGTTAAATTTATAAGAATCATCCCGTTAATGATGAATTCTTAAAATGTATATGCTACTTTTTACTAATGTTCATTACAAACTTGTCTGTATAAAACGATAAAACACCTCGACTTGAGGTGTTTTATCGTTTTATACAGACAAGCTATATCCCAGACACCCCACTAAATTGAGTATAACTACTATTGTCCGACTTAAAGAGGTTTTACTATGAAATTAAAGTGTAATATAGTAGAAAAAAGTTTTCACTAGGAAATCTTTTTAATAGCTTTTAAATAAATGAAACCCTCACGTTTGGTTTGAATAAGCTTCATTATTAAAAAAATTATTTTAATATATTACAAAAAAGAACAAAACTTTTCGTATTGTTTTAAATATAATTAATTGCTTGTAAATGTTACGATTTTTTCTAACTGCTCTATATTTATGTATTTTAATCTTTATCTTTTTAAACGTATTTTTAAAAATTCAATAAATTAAACTACTTAATCGAATTATACATAAATTTTACTAAATTAATTAAAGTACATTTACCGTAAACAATCATGACTTGGTCCTCGGAATCTTGTTCTGTTAATGATATCACATGGCAGGAATATCTACCACTGAGTTCAGTCGTAGGACGAATAATGTTGAGTGCTCTATATTTTGTATAGGTGTTGGACGGTGATACTGTATAATCCCAGTTAAGACGTCCTTTTATTCTGGATGATGCATAACGAGCTTTTAATTCCGGTATCCATTGGTATATTGGTTCTGGATCGTCATTTAAGAACCATTTGACGACAATATGAGAATCACTATCCGACAGATCGTACTCACAGTCCAATACAACTGATTCTTCTGTACCATTTTCTACCCATCTTGGCATAGTCAGACGAGTGATTTTTACACCTAAACAGAAAGATAAATTTATTATTGTAAAGGAAAATATATTTCCTAATTATAGTACGGAGTTGAAAACATCTTATTATAGTAATTAGGGAGTACAGAGAGTAGAATTGCATGGTATATGATATGCAGGAAGTAGGAAATATAGAAATCACACACATACACATATACATACACAGACCACAGCACAAAAAAGGAGAGAATATGAAATGAAAAAAGGATGGAGTATAGAATTAGGAAGTGCCAATAAAGCTAAAAATATTCATTATTAGAATAACATTTTATATAAGTATTATTATTTTAATTTAGTATTTATATAAATATAGAAGTCGTTGTCACAACTATCAAATCATTTCACTCATAAGCTCCTTTATCAAGCATATCCTGTATCTTGAATATCATTTTATATAAAGAAAAACAGATGGTATAGATAAATTGCAACTTATAAATTGAAATTTTAAGAATGTAATTGTGAAAATAAGAATAATTGTATAAAAATTGTAAACTAAAAATATAATTGATAGTACGAAATTATATAAAAATGTATTTAGATCGCAATATATGCAAAATTAAACAAAAATTTAGTACTTCTAGACTGTTGTTATATTATTTTGCTGCAATTTTGAAATTGCAGGCCTATACCCCTCAGTGTCGTCTGTCTGCCTGTCCTTCGTTAATCTCGAGCACGGAGTTAGAAAGATGACCACCATGACTCCATTGTTATCGGGAGAAGTATGATGTACTGGGGCAAGACGTAACTAAACTGAAGAATAAATATGGAAAACTTAGGAGTAAAAATACACGCAAGTGCCATACGTGTATAACTCTAAATACAATGATCACCCTAACCAGAGAACATGCATACATAAATCACAGTCTGAACACGACAAAACATGATCTTAGTGTTAATAAATAAAATTAGCAAACTCAATTATGTATTGTACGATTTCTTCGGGGTAGTGTTAACTTTGTTCTACAAACAACAGATCAGTGTTAAGAACAACAATTCAAACTTAAGGATAATTACAGGTATACCTCGCCTTACGTCGGTAATTGGTTCCAGGAGAACGACATAAGTCGAATTTACTTGTCTCTAAATCTACTTGTCACTAGGCTAAACCGTAAATTACCATTCCCGGTTCTGTATTTTATTTATTAATGCATTTTTAATAATATATGGTTAATAAAAATCTATTTTAAGCTTACAAACAAATAAATTTTAGTTTTTAATATAGTACAAAAAAGTAATCTAAATTTACGAATGCATGTACTGTAAATACAGTACATACTTGTATATATTTTAATATGATTCTATGTGCTTAAAACGTTTTTCTAGTGATATTACGACTTCAATATTTGTGGCGGACAGACGTAAAGTCGAATAAAATGACTTAAACTTGATTTTTATTTTTCCATATACTTTTTTTAACAAGCGACGTATAATCGGGAACGACGTAACTCGAAACGACGTAAGTCGAGGTATGCCTGTATATTGTCTAAATTACATGAAGTATCCTTCTGGGTTAACTGGAAATTTGGAAGAAACATCAACTTGAAGAGAGAAAAGAATTATTAATGTATCTTCAAAGGTTGGAGAGAATATCACTTACATAAGGAAAAGTTTTCTTTTTAGTGTTTTAAAAGCTTTTATGTTGTGGGAGTATTCATAATTTTTTTATATTTTGTTGAAAATTTATAGAGGATTCACTGTTAAAATCTGCGCTCTTTCCATCAATACTAATAACTGGACAGAGAATATGACAAGAATTTTAGAAGTACTTTTTATGTCTATCGAGGAGGAGGAAATTGCAATAAAGTTGCTTCCACATTAAAAATTGAATCTAGAATAATATATTTAAATGCAGGTCCGAAATTATAATTAATAAAAAAAATTTAGGAAGTAAAATTTGTAATTTATTTATATTTAATTTATTTAACAAGCAATTTAACTTAACAGTTAATAACTTATATGAAATTATTTCTAATATATATTCTACAAGCATCGATGATTCTTAAAAGACGAATTATTTCCACCTTATGATTTTATTTTAACTAAACATTTCTGTTAACAATTAATTAAGAATTAGTTTTATTCTTATTATCATAATTTAAATATAGTTAAATGAATATTTATCAATAAAATATTCATTAAATAGAAGAAGAATATTTTATTTAAATATAAGAAGCAACTTATAGTTACATAAAATTAAAGAACTATTTATAAGGGCTAATATTATTTATATATTTTATAATATATTAGTTAATGATG
>NW_019384920.1:258956-274162 GCF_000671375.1 Centruroides sculpturatus | reverse complement strand
TAGTACAATAAGTAAAATAAAAATTTATTATAATTATAGCTAAATTATTATTTAATTTATTATTATAAATATTTTAAAATGTTATTATAGAGTAATATTTATTATAGAGATTATACTATATATAGTATATATGTAATTTGGCTCCAATTTTTAAAAATTGTAGACCTATAAATTCCTACTGTTGTCTGTCCACCTGTCCGTCTGTCTTCCCTAAATCTCAAGAACAGAGTTAGGCAGATAAAATCCGAGAGAGGCATGAAAAGAATATGGACAGGAGACCCCGATTAACTGTACATATACTTCTAGTGCAAACTGAAAATTACGTTATTTTAGTTCAAAAAATTTCCCCTGTAAGGAGTTACATAGATGGCCAGTACGACTCTATTGCTAACAGAGAAAGTATGCTGTACAGGGACAAGATACTACTAATTTGAGATCGAGATCATATATTTTAAATTAAATAAATTAAAAATATGATTAAAAATTGCAGTCAAGAATTAATTTTTTTTCTTTTTCTGTTCATAATATATCCTTATATATAGAGTGGCCTAAAACTTATCTAGAAAGTTTAAGCCACGACTACAACTGAACGAAAAAGCATACAAGTTTTACTGAAATATTATTCAAATCAGCATTTGAAGCCACTTACATTACGATGTGTTCGATATGTCCTTAATTCCATCAATATTTTGCATCGTAGAGAACTTTATGAAAGAGAATTGACTTCTGAATCTTTGCATGGAAATATCTTAAGGATAAAAAATATCAAACCAACCTACTGTGTAGGAGTTCAGCACGTCTATTGTATGTGAAATTTTCGTTATTCCTGAAGACGTTGAGGTAAAATTGAGGATTATGGAGATGTCGAAGGCAAACATATTGAATATATTGTAGTACAAATGGCCACAGATACTGATTTGAATGATTTTTGACTAGGATTTTCAAGTATATAACTCGTTGGTCGGTTGTAACAAAGCATTAGACTTGGTAGATAGCTTTTTTATATCCTACGCTAGATTATTTTATAGAAAAATTCATGTAAGGATGTGGAATTTTTAAATATCTGGGATAAGGTCTGTAAAGTTTAATGTTATCTCAAATTTCTACAGATACAAACTGTGTGTGTTTGTTTTGATATATGTTTTATCGTCCTTCGTTTTAAATTAAAAAATCACGTGATTTCAGGTTCAGACCATAAGTTTGTATATAATAAATTGGGGACCTGGCCATATCTGGTCTCGATTTTCGGCTATCTAACTCCATTCTCGAGATTAAGGAAGGACAGACAGACAGAGACAAACGACAGTGGGGATTTAAAAATATATTTTCAAGTTATTAACTTGTAGAAATAAATGAGAAATGCCACATTTTTTCTTGTTTAGTTACAAATATAAATTAAATTAATAAACTAAATTAATTGTGTTATAACTTATAAGATTTTTCATATTATCAACTGTTATAGTATTTATCTTAATATGTGGATTTATGAATTATGCTCAAGTCAGTTTTATATATTATAAATTTTTTAACCATTTACATAAATTCTACGCCTATAAACTATATAACAGTTACAAACTTTTGGCAATTTTAATAAAGGCCACTCTCATATGCAGGAATAGATCTATTAGTACTGTTTGTAGCATACTATGTAGTTATGCTGCAAACTTTCTTCTTCGATAGAAAAATGCTTTAAAGCCATTGTTTGAATATTTACAATAAAAGATTTTAATTATCATCAATATAAAATGATAATCACTTCAATGAGATGATTACTTAATTATGGAAAGAATTTACTAAGGCAAATAATTGTATAACACCAGACATCTCATACATACTTTTACTCAAATTTTAACAGTTTGGTCTTATTGTTTAGAAGAAAAAGTATAAAAATATATAATTTTACGTTAAAAATTTCTTATATAAATTTAATAATTGATGTTTAGAAAGTCGAGGGATGAAGTCTCCCTTGAGAGGAGTCAGCCTCTCAATTATTCATCCTCATAGACTAATTCTTCAACTTAAAGTTATCCAAAGACTTGTTTCAAGATTATAATTTCCTGTCGAATGTTATTAATGTCTATTTTTACCATAATTTGACCTCATATTTTGTTTACAGCTCTTGAATTCGGATCAAAAAGAAGATCGAATTTTGGAACATTCTATAATTGATCCACAGTTTGATTATAATTTTATAGCTGAAAACTAATTAAAATTTCTAAAACGAGTAAATAAATAAAATAATAATATTATTTTTTAATCATTTTTAGAATATAAAAAAGAATAAGTTTAACTTTAATGTTGAATGAAACTTCTAAACTTTATACATGTATTCATTTATCTGTATATATGTATGTATCTTATAAGCATATATGATAACAGTTTTGTTATATTTCAGATATTAAATCCAGAAAAAGAAATTTTTAAAATATTTTTTTTAAAATGTTTACGTTTTTATGAATTGACAAAAGATAGTTTCTTTGCCTTCAGGCAAGTTTTTCTATGAAACTTTTACAATTTAAGTCCTAGAAACATACAAAATTGACCATTTCATTAATGTAAAAATATAAATAAAATCCTTTTCGACGTTGTAAAAATTTCTCCAATACAACATAAATTTTAAATAAATTAAATATAATTTTCTGTCAAATATTTATAAATAAGGAACTTCAATATCAGATACCCAAAAGTCACTTAGCCATGATAAAATATATCCCGTGCTTAAAACAATCTTTAAAATCGGTTAACTGACTTTTTGGCCACTCTGTAAGTTAAACTAGAGACATATCATTGATTCCTATCAAATTTTTCCTTAAATATTTTTTAAATATAAATTATATTTAATTAAAAAATATTAATATTGTTTTTAATTAAATAACTTGTTTTAAGCAGAAACATATTAAACCGAGTATAGAGGAGGAGAATTTGGTGGCGAACTTTTAAAACTTCTTCGTTAAATTTGCCAATAAACCTAATATCGTCCATTTGAAATTATAAAATTTTATACTAAATTTATTACACTTTCATTATATTATTTTGAAAAAAGTTTATGGATCCCGAAATAACTTGAAATTTGAAACTTAGTACCCGATAATTTTGCTTTAATGATATTCTCTGCAACATTACAAACTTAAAGCAATTTCATCTTATAATGGTACATCTCTTACCATGCAATTAGACATTTATAGTTACTCTATCGCAACTTCTCTTCGAATTTACAACATTAAAATCTTGGCATTTCATTGTATACAGCATTAAAAGAACTCCTCCTTATCTTTTAAGCGGTGACAAAGAATCCAATTTTATCATTTTTCTTTCGATTTTACTATAATGNGATTGAGATAGAGATTAAGTTATTAAAATATTTTTAATTGTTTATCTGCCACCAAAGATTTAGACGATATAAATAACGAGATAAAAAAGTTTAAAATAAATCAAAAGAGAACGATGAATGTAATTAGTATCACAAATTTCAATATTAAATGAAATTCGTAGCTACTTCATAAAGTAATCAAATCGGAGATCGAATTAAATTATTAATAAAAAATTAGGAGAGTATTCTCAAATGTTTTTGTTTTTCTAAGAATCTGAACAATTGTAGAAAATACAGTATTTAGGGAATTCATTTTTCATTAGTAATTTTAAAGAATTCATTTAAGGAATACAAGAGAGAGAGAGAGAGAGAGAAGGTGTATATTATAACGAGCAATTATTTATTGTGATATTGTCGCAATGCCGGGCTGCAATTTTTAATCATATTTTTTAAATTGCAGCTCAACAAACGATGCTGTTGTTTCTGCTCATTATATAATGTTTGAACATAAAAATATGGTAATTAAAATATATTATTTACAGGCCTAAATCCCAAATAGAGAAACACATGATCTATATTAACGTCTAATCTTTTCTTGCGTTGTATAATTTGATTAAAAAATACCTAAAGAAAGACTTTATATTATACATAAGTATTGGCCTACACATTAATAACGGATACTAAACCTACATCCTTAATAAAATAATATTATTTTAAGAAGTATGTTACTTAGTATTATTCAAAAATATATAAATTTATGCATCGAAATTAAAGGCAGATTAACAACAATCCTAATTGCCTTGTGTGCTAAAAATAGGTATTTTCAGATTTTACATCGTAGTATAGTAAAACATGCCGAAAACAGAACCTTACTAAAAGAAAACCTGTTTAAACGAGCCAAAAATTCTTCAGAATGCAGCGATTCTCTGCTTTAAAAAACCTGTTCAAAACGCAAACCTACTAAACAGGTAAAAATATTCGGTATTGAACGAAAGGCTGCTTTACACAGATTTATAATAACTTATACTAGGGAAAATCCCCCTACTATATTACAAACCTGCCCCTGCTCGCTTCTCCCACTTGTTTCAAAAATTTCGTGACGATCCATCGATTCTCGATGCCGCCGTTTCTATTTTTTATTTTATTTTATTTATTTTTTTATCTTTTTTGTGGCAGAAAAAATTGCCCTGATTATTTTAAGGTAAATATTTTATGTAGTAGAGTGAATAAACTCTGAACTTCTCTACGACGTTGGATTATAGAAATCAGCAATTTTAACGAGCAATTTTATTTTAAGAATAAGGAAAGATATGAAACAATAGAATTTATTCTTTTTGTATCTTTGATATAAATTTTATATTTATTATTTTTGGAAATTGTTATAACATAGTTTTACATAGAACTGATAGTTTTATGCAGATGGAATTCGCATCAATTCCAACCAAATGGGTGCCACTTTGCATAATTTAAGAAAGAGCCCTCTTCTTATTTTAATTTGCAAACGAAATTAATCATTTGAATTGAATAAAACTTGAATATTTCCTGGAACAATCGATTGTTTACATCAGAAACAAAGTACGAAGATTTAACGATGGTCAACATCTTGAGAAAGTTTTGAACTCTAAGCTTTAATTAGTGAATGAGATAATTAAAAGCGGAATAATCATTACACAATTGATGATTGACTTATTATTAGTAACAAGGATACTTATTAAACTTTAAAAAATCTATTATTTCGCCTTTATTTTAAAGCCACAGAAAGGACATAGAACATATAAAAGGTGCAATAATTACTGAAATGCATATAAGAGTTAGTATTATTAAAGAAAGTTATCATCTAATACTTTAATTTATTACAGAAAATCATCTGNCAGCTACAAAGAATACGTTACAAATTAAGGCTAAAATGTCATCTTTGGTAAATCAAGGTGTTTTTGTTTATACAAGGTACTGCTCACCCAGACATTGCAGAAATTACAAAAAACAAAATAATGCAATTGGAGCGAGAAATTTTACCTCATCCTTCCTATTCTGCTGACTTATCTCTGTCAGATTATCCAAAGTAAAAAAAAAAAAAAAATGTAATCATATATGTGGAAAACAATTTACAAATACACAACTACAAGAGAGAAAGTAAATCAATTTTTAATGCTAAAAATAGTATTTTCAAACTGCCTTCCCATTGGGAAAGTGTAATTGAATGTGAAGATTAATATTTTGATGAATAAAATTGTTTTAAACAAAAAATACAAGCATTTTTATTCACATTTCAAAAACATTATTTGGTTAAATGATATAAATTTATTAAAAAATTATAAATTAGACAAAATTGATTTATTAACTACAACTGAAAAAATTTTTGTAAATCTACTACAATGTCAAATAATTTAGCTGAATTATCTGACATTGTAAACAGAAAATCTAGAAAAAAATTTACACACATTTATGTAAAATAGTGTTTCCATTTTAAAAAGAAAACTCTATGAACTAAATATTCATTTGAAAGGTGATGAAAAGCTGTACATTATCTTTTATTTTTGAAATTCTACAAGCCCCCATCATCAAATGTAGTCAATTCAATTTTAGATGTGCAGTAAAGTTTCTATACAAAATCTTTAGTCCAAGTTTTTAGACAATACTTAATGCAATTTGTCAGTTGATTTTTTTTCTCCTTCCACTCATTTTTGTAAACAGGTACCTTGAGAATTGTCCTAAAGTCCTTAACTGCCCTTATTTCTGGTTTATCTGCAGGGTTGTCCACCTTTTTAATAAAGGCAAGTTTTCTTGTTGTAGATAATACAGTACATTACAGTTTTGGCATTGTGGAAACTTGCTTGATCTGACCTGAAGACATTCTGCTTGAGAATAATTATTTTTAATGTAAGGAATCAGGCAACATTGTAAACATTCATTTAAATTTCACTAGGCATTGATAGCAAAACTTAATTTTCTGATTAGTGCTTGAATCAATCCTTTTGATTCCATTGCAACAAACCAAAACTTTGCCCTCAAATTTCTTTTATCTAAGAAAATTTAATTTGTACATGAAGAAATATCACTGGTATAAAATCCATCATTACCAATAATCAAGTGAAAAAGAATGAAGCATGATTCATCAAGGAAAATGAAGAATTTTTGCAATAATCCTCCGCTCTTCCTCTTTGCATATCTGTTCTGTCCAGAATTACCTGCTTTTTTCAATATTTAATAGATGTTTTTGTTTTCAGAGCCCCAGATAAAATGAAAACTTTGTTGCTGTCTTCAATCCATCCAGCTTGGCTTTTGCTAAAATTTTTACTTTACAATGAGCAATTATTTATAGTGATATCGTCACAATGTCAGGCTGAAATTTTTAATTTAATTTAAAATATGTAATTCTCTCCACCTCAAATTAGTAATGGCTTGCCCCTGTACATCATATTTTCCCTGATGACAATAGAATCATCCGGTTATCTATATAATTCAATTTAGTGGAAGTTTTGAATTGAAATCACGTGACTTCCGGTTTATCCCGAAATGTTTGTATATAATTAATAGGGACGTCCTGCCCCTAAGCTTTCCATATCTAGTTTCGTCTTTTATTTATCTAACACTGTTTTCGAGATTAAGGAAGGACAGACAAACAAACGGATGACGTGGGAATTTGTCTACAATATATCCAACTTGAGCCTCAATGAACAAAGCCCCAAAACATTAATTTTTTAAAATTTTTAAGTAAATATAATAAGATTTTTATGGCTAATTTTCATTAAAATTTTTAAATTAAGAGACAATTATCAATTTTTTAAATATATATACTTATTATCGTAACTTAATTTGGAAACTTCAATCAAAATTAACATAAATAAATAATTTTAAAGTGAAATTTTTATTTTATTTTTACAAATTTTTTATAGCTTCTCACTTCTCTAGAATCGTAAAACTTGGAAAATCTTCAAGAATAGAACTTCGACCTTCAAGAAGAATCGAAGCATAAATAGAATATATTCAAAAAATCCTACAGTATCAAGATACGGATCGAACAGGCAGGTGAAAATCTTCAAAACTCTTCAAGATTCTTCGTTAGTTTGATAGGATGGAGCAACACAACACGCGGACGATCTTGCAAGGATGAATCCTCCCTGGGGAACTTCCTATAGAAAAATGGCCCCTATTTAGGTGTTAGACACGTGAAGAAAACCCGGAAAACTTCTCATGAACTTTGGTTCAACTTTCGTCAAGCGCAAGTTGAACCAAAGTGCTGGTTTCTTGGAAGCTTGTACCTAACCAAAGTACTGGTGGACGTTTAAGAATTGAAGCACAGATCGAATAGGCACGTGAAAATCTTTAAAAGTAAGAGATGAAATATACAAAAATCTTTTACATGCTTCATTTGTAACTCTTATTTCCAAAAATTACAAGATAAAGACCCTCAAAATCTAAAATTTTATATTTTCATCGACATATAGCATACTACAAACAGAATTAAACAGTTATTTTAATATTTGAGAACCAAAAGTATAAAAATATAATTCTTAAAATGAATATTATAAAAGCTACATTACTCAATAATCAAAGAGAAAAATAACAATTTAAATTTTTCCAAGCTTTATTTATTTATTTTTTCTTATCAAGAAGTATTGATCTACGAGGAATCACTGACCCTGTAATTTTTAGGTTAAGATGATAAAAATAGAAATAAGAAGTAATGATGATTCTCTATTTATCGCTGGTATAAGTAAGAGAATTAATTGAAAATAGACATTTATATTGAAAGGAATAAATTATTAATCGACCAATCAATTGATCGAACGATTATTAAAAGAAAAAAATTACGATACAGCTTTTAAAATTCAAACACAAATTTTATTATTCAAAATACACCAAAATACAGGGGGAAAATTGAATATATTTAACTTTAAATAAGATAAAAACATTCAAAAGTTTTATTCGATTTTACGAAACGAAAGTGGTTTAATTCATGAATAATAAAAAGTAACCCAGAAGTCAGTTTACCGTTGTAAAGCCTACATTACTGCCATAAACCTGTAGGTAATATAAACTCCACGTTATTTTAAATTGAAGTTACGATTCACATTCGCAGGTGTAACTGTCAAACACAAAGAAAACACAGTAAACTGACTTTCTGGCCACTACGTATACTACGTCAATAAAACATTAAAGATTCATTTACAAATATTGAAAAAAAACTCACAAATTGATGCAAAATAATCAAGTAAAAAGCAAACTTCAATTTAAAATATCTTTCTAGAAGATGAAAGTCGTTCTTGTAAACCATTTTACAAGATAAACAAACATTACTTTATCGATACTTACATAAATAAAATCAGAATTTTCTCGGTTTAAACACAGGTTAATTGTAATTAAAATATTATTATGATTAAAGTTTTAAGTAGAGATCAGAATATAACAAAACTGGAGAAGAAAAAAAAAATTAAGTAGTTATTAACAGAGGATAACTTTAGATTAGATAATTTTCGTATAATTACTCTTAGCCACAATCTATAATAGTGAAAGCTCAATAAACAATGCTGTAATGATGTGTTACAATAATGAACAACAATACCCGATCGAGTAATTACACACTACTTCTTCTTTGAGAGTAACTATGTGTAATTACGAATAACTTGGAACACAGAAATAGAACAAAGTGTAATTGTCTGTGATGAAAATCTATAGGAATTTAATTATAATTAAATATTTATTAATTGTAACTTTATTTTAATTAATTTTATGCCATATTTTGCTGTATTTTTCGGTGTAAATCACATTAATTTTTATATAAACATTCGAAAAATATTTACAATTAAAGTTGACAACTTCATTTTAATAAATTGCATAACTTAATTACAATGATAATTACTGATAAAATAAGTTTAAATTAATTATAAAAAAATTAATGCTTTTTAAATTAAATAATCTTAATTTTTATTTTAAAAAAATATATTTAAAATAAATTTATTTTAGCACTTTATGATTCTTAAAAGATAATTTTAATTCATAAATAATAATTGTTATTATATATTAATTGTAATTAATAATACTTAATTTAATTTTTACTATTTTTAGGAAATTAAAACAATTATAAATAAGCTAAACGAGAGAGAATGTACAAATTAATGATATAAATTAAAATAGATGAATGTTAAGTTAATTTTTAAAGATAAATTAAATCATTTAAAATAGAAATTTATTTTATGTAATTAAATTTTCTGAAATTCAAGAAATTTCATTTTCATTTTCTTAAATAATTCTTTAGAAATTTATAAGTTATATATCTTTAAAGTAATTATTTTTCATCAATTTATCCTGATGCTAACTAATGATAAAGAAAGATAAAATTATATTTATTAATTCTAAGACAACTTATATAATTTATTTGATTAAATATCATTAAACTGCCTTCATTTTTAAAAACATAATGATTATTACTCTTATAATTATTATTGAAATTGACAAAATTTATATATAAAGTAATCGAAATTAAAACTTTTAAAAAATTAATGTAAATTAATCTAAAAATATTGATGTTTATTTAATATTTTGGATAAATTGTAAAAAGTTTCAATGATGAATTTGTTTAAAAATAACTTGAAAATGACAAAAAATTGTAATTTTTTGGGTGTTTTTTTTCAAAAAATGTTAGTGAATTGCTAAAATTTCTTAAAATTCAAATGTAACACCTGTGTAATAAATTTTATGTTCAGTTCTATGAAACAGATTTTCCTTACAAATATAAAAATTGTAATAAAAAAAACTAATTTTTTTGTAAATTTGTAATAAAATTTTGTGATTTTTTAAAAAATGTATTTTATTTTTTACAGTTTAAATAATAACATCATTTTATCATTTAAATTCTCAAAAGAGATATTAAGAAACTGATAAAAAATATTTTTAAAAGAGATTTTTCAAAAATATCAAGACTTTGATGTTTTATACTTATTACTTCAATTGTTAAGACAATATTTTACACAATAATTTTAAAAAATATACATATTTTTATATTAATAAATATAAAATAAGCAGTTAAATATCATTGATGAATGCTTGTAAGTTATGAAAATGTAATAGGTTCTAGTTAATAGTTTGATAAATTGGCAGAGATAAATAATGAAAATTGGTTGAATGATTAGAAATTTGATTATTTTCCTATAATAAAATGAATGAAATAATAATAAATAGATTTACAAAGTTATGTCAGATGTGCATAAATCATTTAGAAATCCTTAAGAGTGAGACGTTCTTTTATCTTCATCCTTTAAATTCACACAGTTATAAGAAGAAAAGTATTATATACTTTAAACAAGTGTGTATTAAACTGTACAGTACTTTAATAATCGAATTAAACAAATAAGTATATGAGACTATGCCATAATTTATCATTATAGAAATTAACTGGATGAAGATCATTATTGGTGCTACTAGTTTTCTCTTGTGTTGTAGATGTCTTGGTCCAACAGTATCCAATGACAGTAAGTCTAATTGACAATGATCATTACACAACATACTTTTACCGTAATTAAATTAATGATAAACAATACGCATTATATAAGAAATAAGTAAACTCGATAGAGAAGGAGATAGATTTCTGGATTATTTCTATTTCTAAAACGAAGAAGAAAGTAGAGGATTTTTGAAATAGCTTTACATTAATTTCTCTTAGGTCTATGGGTCTGTCCATAAATTACTTAATGCGGATATGGATGGATGGGTACGCAAGGTAATCTTGCTGTGCTATACATGTAATTAATAATATTTCAGTAACCCGTGCACCCTGTTCTGCGTATTATTCTTCATTACAATTAAGAATGTTGATCGAGGATATGCCTTATGTAATTTTGGGGTATTGTGACGTTACAGGGATAATAAAAAAGTATAAAAGTAATGTTACATAATTATAAACCCTATTCTATTGAGAGACAGTTAATGAATTCAATATTCTTCAAGCGAAGAGAGGCAGACATGAATTCTGTGCAATGGTTCGTTGTTAATCAGCCTTAACTTTCATTGGTTGCAAGTGGCACAGCACAACTAATAAAAGCGAAATTAGCAGCACTAAGTAACTTCTAGACATAGTTCTATAGTTTTTAGTGGTTAAGTTAGTGCTGCGTCATAAAACTAGCAACTTGTGAGAAGTAAGAATAATTAGAAAAGGATTTTTGAATTGATCTTCTAGTTGTTACTACATCTACTGAATTGAAGAATATTGAATAGAACTCAATATTATTCTCTTGAGTGGACATTAGGGCTGGATTCTGTGTAATGGTCATTGTCAATTAGACTTAACTCTCGTTGGGTCACCACAGCAGCAATACAACTAACACATACGAGCAAAACTAACAACACTAACCTATATCTAAGACAGTATTTTTGAATTGATCTGTTTATAGAACTTTAGAGTTAAGCTCAATATTCTTCAATATCAATATGATTCAAGATCAATTCAATATAATTTATTTAATTTTAGAAAACATTTATAGGAAAATCTAATTTTTTAAATGAGTGTTTTAATAAAATTAACCCGTTTTTGGAATAATGATTTGTATTTTTTGCTTAAATATTTCGTGATTTTATGATTTTATTGAAGAATACAATAAAATCTTAAAATCACCAAATATTTAAGCAAAAAAAAACAAATCATAACTCCAAAAAGAAAGGGTAAATTTTGCTAATTTCATAAAAAAAATTCAAAAAAATCCATTAAGAAATTAGAATTTTCTATAAATCTTTTCTAAAAATTAATAAATTATACACAAAAAAAATTCTTTCATATGTTAATATTTTTCTATTGCTCAACTTTGTAGAAAAATGCTCGGAATTTCCCATTTATTTATTAATTTTTCATTCCAGACAACACATCTTTTATTGAAAACGATGAAATATAAAATGATTCCCACAAAATTTATAATTTAATGGCATATCTTAAATACCAAAAATATAAAATTTTCTTTTTCTAATTCTTTAATTTTTATAGAATTAAATTTAAAAAAATGTATATAAAATTACTTTAATGTTAAAACTAATACAGAAAATTTATTCAAATTAAATACAATTACATATAATTTACTGATATATTCAATATGATCAATGAATAATTATATAAATTATTCATATTTTACTTGGATCAAATTACGTTTAACTCACACCAAAATTATTCAAATTAATTTTAAAGTTTAAATAAGATTTTTATTATAATTTTTGTCAGTAATTTAATATCATTTTATTGTTGTAAATAAATATAAATGGAAATTTTAATTTATTCTAAGATATTTATTTATCTCGTTAATTTTGTTTAAGATGAATAAATTAATTTTGTAAATATTCCGTTTCAAAATTTAAAGATTTTAATTTGATTTAATTAAATAACAGAAAATTTTAATAATTCCCCTCAAAAGGTAAGATTAAATGTAAACTTTATCTTTTATAAATCGAGAATTTAAATTGTAAATCAGTGAAATTTTAAAACTGAGAGTTCCAAAATTCAATTATAATGCGTTATTTTGAAAACAATTTAGCAATTTTTGGAAAGTTTGAATGTGTGTATATATATATATATACACAGTGGTGTCTCGTATAACGT
Source organism: Centruroides sculpturatus (assembly GCF_000671375.1). Classification (NCBI taxonomy): domain Eukaryota; kingdom Metazoa; phylum Arthropoda; class Arachnida; order Scorpiones; family Buthidae; genus Centruroides; species Centruroides sculpturatus. Next base: position 261,272 of record NW_019384920.1, on the reverse strand, counting down.
ACTTAATCCGTTTCAGGTGCACGTCCGTTAAGTGAAAAGTCCGTGATACGAAACGCATTTTCCCATAGAAATACATGTTAAAACATAATTCGTTCCGCAGCATAAAATAACCGTACTGTACCATAAAAAATGAAAATGGAGCAATCACCAATTATGCCGGGTAGTCAGATGTTGTGAGGAGGAGGTGGAGGAACACTTTCTTCACACATTCATACAGATACAGACTTTTTACACATTGCAACAGGTCTCTTTTTATTGTTTTTAATCGGAGTCAGATTCAGGAGGGGCTACCGGAGCTTGCAGAGTCATCTCCTCTTGTTCCATCCTTTGTTTTTGGCAGTTTGCTTCTTAAAAACATGTCCAAGGTGGTCTATTTCTCTTTCTTCTTCAACACCTGTCGGAAATGACGGGCAAGGGTGTCATTCTATAGATCATTGATCCTGTTGTCCTCAGCTCTGTTTGGATAATGAGTGTTGGTAAACTCCTGAACCTCTCCCCATTTGACAAGGAAGTTTTTGTCAACTTTCACTCCTTCTGATGATTTCTTGCTTTGTTTCAATTGAAATCACCTTTCTGTTTTTTTAGAAGCCATGATTTGCACAACACTTGAATAAATATAAATACCCTGCACTGAGGTGATGTACGGAATAAACAAGGGAGTAAGCCGAATCCCAACGGGAACTCTGTTCCATCAGATATACTAATAATATATTCTAATAATAGTAATATATTATAAAAATAGCAGATTGTCATTGGCAACGGCAATGACAATCTGCGATTTTATAATATATTAGTATTATTAGAAAAGTGTGGAAACATCATTCGCACTTGTTCGCAGAAAGACGGTTGTTCGCCTCACGTAATTGCTGAACGGAAAGTCCATTGTTCGCAGCGTCCGTTATTCGAGGCGTACGTTATACGAGGCACCACTGTAATTCTAGATATAGTCAAACCTGCGAACAACGGCCACTGGAATTGACATAAAAGATGGCCTTTTCGAGGTGGCCGTTATGGAAGGTTCGATTGTACAGATGAAGAATACTGTCTGAAAATGGGGTGCACCTTATAAATGCTAGCATTTATAAGGTCCTCCTGCACACACACACATACACACACACCTAACTCCCGATTATCTGTGCATCGTCGAAATATTTGGTATTTGGTCCATCTTGTCCATGGACAGCGTAACAAATGGGAATCTGTATACATATACACGTCAGTGTGCAAGAAGTAGGCTTTCTAGTTCAGCTGACCTTCAAGAAATGGTCCAAAAAGTCACCTGAGTAGACCTCAATTTACAAACGAAACTTTAGAAAGATATTCGTAGAATATACTTAAAAAATCGCACCGATACGCCATAAACAGCTGATTTTGAAAAAATATCCTACTAATCCTAAAATTAAAATACAGTAATTCGAGAAATATGAAGAATTATACGTAGAAATGTAAAATTTAAATTTCTAAACAAAATTTACTAAATACAAACTTTAGCTTATGAAACTTTGTAGGCCTACTAATGCTTGCAGCGCGTTATAACGGGGTTGAACAGTATATGTACTGTATTTTATTAATACCTCTAAAAGTTTTTTTAATATAGTTTAAAGGGTAATTTTAGATTATCCGTACCTTCCGTGCACATTAATTAGCACGGATAATGGCGTAATATGTTTTTATTTAAGAAATACATAGTTGTATTTTGTACTTGAATAGTTTCTTTTTTTTGCATAAATACACTTTACACGCCAATTTTATGAAAATTTCTAATCTACATTGTTGAAAAATAAAAAAACTGTAATGTACTAAATGGAGGATCTGGAAAATGCCTCTGGAAAATGGAGGGTGCGTATTATATGCCAGAAAGTGCACTATTTGGGATAACCTGACCTTAAAATGTATCATAAAAATAGAGCAAAAAATGAAATTTAAAGAAACGAATTACTTAAAAATACATTAAAATTCTTATTTGATAAATTTTACAAACTTTTATTATAAAATTTAACGAATTTCTTTTGCTAATAAGTAATTTCCACAAATTCTACAAACAATTCGTCAATTGCTTGTTAGTCTTCATCAGGAAAATGATTTTCCAGAGGGAAAAATCTCGTGATTAATTATTCAGAAATGAAAGTTTTAAATCATAATTTAGAAATTTTGTAGATAATTTTCTTGCTGTTGACGTCGAAGCAGAAGTTTAATTTAGATTCTTAAGTAATATATATTTTATAAATAAATAAATGAATATAAATGTTTAAATTAAAGCAATATATATTTATTAAAATTTCTATATAAGATTCACCCAACTCGAGATATGACCTC
>NW_019384920.1:234241-258540 GCF_000671375.1 Centruroides sculpturatus | reverse complement strand
TTTAATTACACAAACGTTTTACAGAAAGGTTTTCTATATGTGCCATTTCTTATGTATATTTTTATTAATAAAAAAACTAAAAAAATAATTAATAATTTAATAATTTTTTATATACCAATGAAGAATGGGTACCAATTTTTTAATATTTATATTAACAATTTTGACAAATTGATCTTTTTAAATTAATTTATTTACTTATTTATTATAAATCATAGATTTAAAATTTAAATTACAGTATATACTTTTATAAATGTATGTAATAAGAGAATAAAATTTTGTATGAATAATTAATTTTATAATTTTATATTAAAAATACTGCTAAAATTGTATTTTAAAATATAAAATCTCTTTTAAAATTCTTATTGGATAAAATTATTTCTAGGATAAGTATTTTAATTTTTAAATCGAAAAAGATTCAATAAAATAAGAATTTAATTAATTATAAAAAATATATTTTAAGTCATTAAATTTTAATGTTCTTAATTGAACTGCAATTTGAAAAACTTGTAGACCTATAAATTTCCATTGTCATCCGTCCATCTGTCTATCTGTCTTTCTTTAATCTCGAGAATATAGTTAGATATATAAAAACCGAGACCATATATGGAAACTATTTGGGCAAAAGGCCCAGATTAATTTTATATTAAATTCTAATGAAAACTGGAGATCACATTATTTCAGTTCAAAATTTTCTCCTGAAAGGCCGATGACCGACACAATTCTATTGTTAATGGAAAAGTATGATGTACAGGAGTAAGCTACCAGTAATTTGGGGTGGAGAGCTTGTATTTTAAATTAAATAAATTAAAATTATGATTAAAACTTGCAGCCTGGCATTGTGACGATGTAACAATAAATATTTGCTCATTTTTTGGTTGTAAAATTTTAAAAATTAACATTAAAATTCACTTTAAATAACTGGAAATTAAAGTAAAAAATATCATTATTTTGTACAAATCGTCAAGTTTTAGTGAAATGTAATAGTAAAAAGAAAATAATGGTAAATTTTTAAATTTTTGGGCAGAAAAACTTAAAAATCTAAAATTTTTATGTAAATTATTGAATAATTTGAATCATAGAAACATTCGGGATTTATTAGTTTTCGTAATATTAAAATGGAGATCAATCAAAATGAAAGACTTTTATAATTTTATAACAAATTCTTCCATGTGATTCATTCGTTTTATTATTTTTTTCGAGAAATGAAATTTTCAATAGTTTTTTACAACTCCAATGAGAATAATTCAGTTAGAAGTTACGAAGGTTTGTAAGTTTTATAGTTGTAATATTGAACAGAATTCAAAATAACTCTAGAAAGTAGATATTAGAATGGGTAAACTTGATTTAAGAATAAGAATATAGCGAAATTTTATTTTGTATTTTCAAAATAACCGTTTATCAAATTCCATTATTTATTAGTAAACCTATTTTTTATTTATTTAAGAATTATTTACATATAAATTATTCACCATAAATTAATTTATAAATATAGTACAAGTTTCACCTAATAATTAGATTATATGCTTTAGTTTCCAACTAGTAGACCGCGAGCTACGACACCATTTCTTAATTTTTTTTATAGATTAAAAGACTTATTTTATAGGAATTTATACGGTCTACAATTTTTTTTTTCAAATAGCAATTAAAATAAAATTGCAATTAGAAAAAATTGTACACCAATAAATTTCCACTGTCATCCGTCTGTCTGTCCTTCCTTAATCTCGAGAACGATATTATAAAGATGAAATTCGAGACCAGATATGAAAAAATAAGGAACAGGAGGCCTCGAATTTACTATATAAGAGTTTCCGATCTAAACTGCTGTCACGTGATTTTAATTCAAACATTTGGAAAAGTATGATATACAAGGGCAAGACCTTACTAATTTGAGATTGAGAACATTTATATTTTAAATTAAATAAATTAAAAATATGATTAAAAATTACAGCCCGGCATTACGACGATAATTTTTGCTTGTAATTATTTTATCTAATTTCGTTAAATTTTTTTATTTTTAGATATAATTTTTATATATAAAGAATTTTTTTTAAATGTAAAGGTGTAATTTCCAATTTTGAATGATGAAATTATGAAATTGCTAGAAATTAAATTCATAAATATTAATTATAATTAAGTAATATGAAATCCATTTTTGATTAATTACTCATTTTTGATGGTTAAATCATAAATCTTGCCTTTAAAAATTGAAATAATAATCTTCATATATATATATATTGCTTCATTGAAAGATTGGTAGAACGTCCTGTAATTAATCTCCGAACATTTAATCAATTGCGTGGAGAGTGTTTGATGTTTCCGTGATCAAAAATGTTTGATAATCAATTGCTAGAGATCATTTGTCGGTGTTCAATTTCCCGCGATCAATTGTTGGTGAGTAAATTACTGGTCACCAACTTCCATCATCCATTGACTAGTATTGCTCTTGGACATTAACTTTTTCTTTTATATTACGAGAGAACAATCAAAGAAAATACTTCAAAACATATTTAATTTGCAATTTATAAGAATTAATACATTTAAAATCTCTTAAATATGTTCAAATATGTGTACATATTGTAAATAATTACGGTTATTTTATATTATAAATATAACTTTACGTTCCTGGCTGTTATATAACAAAGGGAAAGTATGGCGATCAGCCATAAAGTTTTCCTCCCTCAAGATTTTTACAGTTTTGGACTCAGAGGAGTTTTAAACGTGGAAAAATGCAAAAGAAGTTGGGGTTTTTCTGTGTTTAGGGTAAGGACACGATTTTTTTCTCTCTCAACTTGAAGTTTAATAATTACTGCGCCTTTTGTTGAAAATTTTTGAAAATTTGCATGGAAGTTTGGGTAATAGGGGAACATTTTTTTGAAATTTTTAGGAAAATCGGACCATTGGTTTGAGAGATATTAAGGGATGGAAACCACATCTCTCGAACTAATCTGAAAACTTATAAAGGTATTACGTATTATGGTATTAAGGATGAAAACAAATAAAAAACGTTGCCAGCTGTTTTATAGTTGAAAATATGGGGCTATTGTAATTATTAAGATTAACTTAAAGTTAAGAAATAATTTATGAATTTGAATATTTCCGGCAAGCCTTATTGCAAAACCATTTGGTCTAAGACTGAATTTACGAGGGCTCAAAAATATGTTATAAATACTTCCTTTTTTCCTTAAAGACTCCATTACACTTCTTGCATATTTTTGTGAAAGTTTATTGTTTAAAAACATAATATAATTTTTTAACATTTTTAAAAAATATACTGGAGTCTTAAAATAAAAATGGGCCCCTTTCTGATCTCTGAGAAGTCTTGATTTCAGATCATTGCTCATCAACTAGTAGCTCACGATCCCTCCGAATATCATTGTATAAAAATCCTGTATAAAATGTTATATTACACAATAAAGGGAGTGATGTCTAGAAAGAATAAAAAACTTCACGTAGCGTGATAATTTTCGCTTTATTTCAAGTGAATCCACGAATTTACGACTATGGACTGTATCTAGAAAATAAAAAATAAAACTATTCTAGTATTTCTCAATTTTTTAAATAAAAAAAATTGAAATTAATATTTCATTAATATACTCTATTTTCACAACTTCACCGGACGTTCATAAATATAACAATAGTTCCATATATACCTTAATATATGAGGAGGAGGTGAGCAAAATTTCATGTTTTTTTTCTTCTTTAAAAAAAGGGTTTTTAAGATGAATTTTTATTTACGTCTTTAAAATATTTTTACTTCCTAAATTGTGAAATATTTGAAATTTATTGTAAAGTCATAGTGTGAAGTGCAAGCCAACTGTAGTTTTTCTGTTGAGAAAAACTGAAATTTTTCAGTGAAAAATATCATTAAAACAATAAAAAAAAATTTATAACAATTATTAAAATCAGTGTAGGAAATATTTAAAATGTAATTTATAAACATTTTAAAAATATTTAGTTATCAAGCAAATATTTGTTTTAACGTTATATTTATTATTGTTCTAACACATCTTATGATAAAATATTGAATGTAGCAGGTAGAATTTCTTATTCGGGTGATAAAAAGAGGAAATACTACTAAATTCAATAAAATCAATAAACAAAGAGTAAAATTTCACCAAAAAAATCTAATAAAGTAATATAAAATTTTAGATATATGTAGAATACATAAAATTTTGCATGAATAGAAAAATAATTTTACATATATTTTGAGTATTAAAAATAACATTAGGAAGGAGAGAAAAGGCAAAAATTTTAAATTAAGGAGGGATGAAAGAATAAAACTGCAAAATTAAGGCTGGAGAAAGGGCAAAGATGCAAAGTTAAAAAGAAGAGGAGGATGAAAAAAATGCAAAATTAAAAACAAGAAAAAACCAATAATGAGCAAAGAGTAGTTACTTTGATAATTACAAAATTGATTAATGCAAAAAATATTAAGAAAAAATAAATAAAGCTAAACGACACTAAACATTTTAGTAACAAATGTAAAATATCGAAATTTTTCTTGTTAAATTTAGATATTAAATTCTAAAAATATTTTTAAAAGTATTCTTAAAATCAATATAGATCTGTAAATTTTTAGATATGAATTTTATTGTTTTAATATTAAAATGATTATGGTATTAAAAATTCATCGCTGCAAGATCGATTTATCTATAAAAATAAAACCTTACGTGTAACATTTCTATATGTTTTTATGGAAAGAAATTTTACGTGAATTTTTAGATTTGTGAATGATTAAACATTTTTACTTAAAAACATAAAATTTAAAAGTATTTTTACACATTTTGAAGCAAGCTAAATGTTTAAAAATCAATATTTTAATTATTACAATAAGGTTTTAAGTTATTAAATACTTTTAAAAATAAAATTATACTAATATGAAAGATGAATTTATTATCTTTCAAATTTTTATTCTTTTAGTCTAAAAGAAATACGAGCAAATAAAAAATTCGGAAGATTTGCATAGGAAATAATCTCTGAGATTTTGAGGAGGCTTATCATAACAAACTGAAAAATAATGAGAAAGTTTTGGAAATCGAATCCGGACTCTCATGGTTGACTTAACAGAATTTAACAACACATCACATGAACGATCTGTTAAGGTGGAACGGGATATTAACCCCTATTTAGAAACCAAACTCCATATGGTTTGATTTCTAAATAGGGTACAAACCCGCTAAAGGCTGGCCACGTAGAGTTTTCCGAGTTTCTTCATGTGTCTAACGTCTAAATAAGGTTTAATATCCCGTTCCACCTTAAAAGATCGTTCATGTGATGTATTGTTAAATTCTATAAAGTCAACCAATTAACGTTCAGTGGTTTTATCCATTAGCCAATAAGGGACCGCCATGATTATATAATCAATTCTCTTAAATGCTAATATGTGAACTATCGAGACTATCGAGAAGAGTAATTTTCAATGGATAAAGCATCCCAATCAGAAAATTTCGATTCGAATTTTATAGAATGCCAAGTGGAAATATAGGAGAAGCCGAACTTTAACAGTGAGAAAGGCAAAGGAAAACTATCTAAGATATAGAATACTTTCCATATAAATGATCAGTATAAACAATGAGAGAGAATAAACTGGTCCGAGAGAATTACAAATGGAGTATTAAAGAAGAATAAATGAAGAAAGGTGTCTTCTGGAATATATTGAGAAAAGAGGAATTTCATCAGAATATTTTGTGAAGAAATACTTTATTAAGAGAAATAGTGAAAGGGAAAAAAATATGTGGAAGAAAGAAGACATAGAAAGATGTGGCTTGATGATCTGAAAGAAAAGGGAAGTTTATCAAATCCCGAAGAGGAAGGCCAAACAGCGTGTGAAATAGAGGAATGAAATGAACTGATCTTTCAGATAACAATAAGAAGAAAGCACTCCAATCAGAAAATTCAACTAGAATTTATAGAGAAACATGATTGAAACATTCAAGATAATTCAAGATAGCATAATGGATGAGATTTTTAACATATAAGACAGTAAAATACATAGAATACAAGGTATATAAATATAAATAAAACTGTGCATAGGATGATTAACTTATTACATTTATTTCGAAAATGTACGATTTAAATTATTTAAAAAAANAATCAGTTAGTTCTGTGCAGTGCTTTTGTAGCAGATGCAAGTGGGTTTGTGATTTATAAATTTACTAAGCACATATTTATTTTGATAGTAATATTTATTTTAAATACAAATTGTGTATTACACCATGCCTCCAAAAAGTAAAAAAAAGTTTATTTCTATTTCTACAAAGAAGGAAATAATGAATAGTGTAAAAATGTACTGTACCTGCAAAAGAATATGAATTTGTTCAAAAGATAAGAAAAGTTCAAAAATGGCTAATGTAACAAGCTGAATTTGTGTAGACAGAGAGCTTTTTGTGAGTTTTTTAACATTTCAAATGGCACTTTTTTCATTCTATCAGTTTTTTTTTTTTTTTACTTGTTAGAACATTTCTGGAGATCTGCAATGGATTAGGCTAATTACATGTTGTAAAATTTTTAACTTATAGATTACTCTGCTGGATGAATTAATTATGTTTAGCAGAGTCCACATATTTATTTTTCTGTTTTAAATATGTGACCATAGTGCACATATAGAAAATAGAAATTTATTTTTTAAAAATAGCAATTACATTATCAGTTGAAAATTAGATAAATGTGTTATTAATAAATGATTATTCTTATCATTGTGGTTATGTTCAGTTCACTATCATTATTCTAATACATCAACATATATATATATATACATACACACACACATATATACATATATTATCATTACAAATAAAAAATTGAGCAATATTTAACTCATTTTTCAATTTGCATTTATTTATAAATCAATTGACTTTACTACAGTAAAACAATTTTTTTTTTGTGCAAATTATTATTAATTAACATAACTTTAGTTATATTATAAACAATTGAAAGACTGAATGTAACAATGGTCTAACCCTCTGCAAAGTCAAAATTGAGTTAACAGTATTAAACTTTCGTGTATTAAATGTATTATCTCTAAAATGAATGAAAGATTACTGTTGCTCTGATTACAAGTAATGATAGAAATAAAACTAGTATAACAGCAATATCCATAAATTTTGAACTAACTGGAGATATAGATCACAAGAAACTCGCACCTTTAAAATCCAGCAATGTTCTTAAAAAATGTTCTTATTTTATTAAATTCATTGCTAGATTTTAAAGGTGTGAGTTTTTTGTATGACAGCAAAATATGAAAAATTAGGACACACCACTTTTACAGTATATTATCAATTTAAAAAGAAAAGGATTAGACCACTATTGCATTCAGCCTTTCAATTGATAAAAAAAGACATTTTAAGCATTTCATGATGTAGTGATGTATAAGTTTTAAAAATAAAATTATGTGATTTATTAAGATTAATGTAAAACCTCAATTTAACGAATTAATTCGGCGAGGGGGTGTCGTTAAATCGGAGTAGATTTTCCGAATACGTGTTGAAAAATTGACAAATTAATTAGTTTATCTGTTTTTATTTACATAGATGCGTTTGTGTAATTAAAATTATGTTTGTATGAGATGTTTATAAAACTAAACATCTCATACAAACATAATTTTAATTACACAAACGTTTTACAGAAAGGTTTTCTATATGTGCCATTTCTTATGTACGCACTCACCATGTTTCTACGACTGTAATAAACCAACAAATATTTTTTGAAAATTACATGTGTATCAACGGTGACTCTTGGACTTGCAAAAAATAACATGTTAATTTAATTACATATAGAATTAATTTGTAAATTAACAGAGTGTTACGTTCACGTATGATGTAAGAACCGGAATGAGAAAGTTTTGGAAATCGAATCCGGACTCTCATGGTTGACTTAACAGAATTTAACAACACATCACATGAACGATCTGTTAAGGTGGAACGGGATANTTTATACAAACCATAAGAGTTTCAGTTTTGAAAAATTAATGTGTATCATTTTAAACATTTATAGAACAATTCCATCATCCAAAATGGATGTGTTATGCTCATTCCAAACTCATTTAGACCTTGAAAGTTATGAATTTTACTAAACTCTCTTATAAATAAAATAGGGCCTTTTAGAAGTTTTAACATTTGGTTTATTAATGATTTTCAAGGTTTGTTTCCTTGACAATCATTACGGAGTTTGCTCCTTATCAGAATACATTAATCATTGTATTAAATAAATATCAGACAAGTACAGATAACAGATCCATAAAAATAATGATAACAATAATGTACACACATTACTATATTACTTTTTTCCAATTTACAGCTTTTCATTAATTATTCTAAAAGAAAAATTGACAATAAAACATTAAAACTTAGAAGAAAGTCCCTACTTTATTTTTATGAATACTGAAAGTCAAAAGTCTGTCAAAATTCCATCAGTTTTTCTTAAAATACAGATTAAAACTATAATGTAAAATGAAAATTTTACTCACTGCTTCTGTATGTATAGGATGGACAGCAAAAAGTATGGCAGCCAAAAAATTGGCAGGGTCTGGCAGGAATATCATGCACATTCTAAAAATTATTATTATATACTTTAATGTTGCACACTTTCAATATTTTAATATGAATTTAAATTATATTGATTCATTTTGTAACCAGTTCATTTAAAAATATATATATTTCTATATATATACATATATATATATTTTTTATTGCTTCTCGGGATTTAAGAAGCTTTTTGTATCATTCGATAAGTTTTTTGAATTTATAAATCCAAATGCGCTCAGATTTATTTATTTATTTTTTTTAAAACATTTATTGAACCAGATAAAATTTATCATTATGTAATTTACAGTTTAGTCGATTTTATTTTATACAAGATTATTTTTGAAATAATAATAATAACGAGCAATTATTTATTGTGATATCGTCACAATGCCGGGACTGCAATTTTTAATTATAATTTTAATTAATTTAATTTAAAATATAAAATATATGCCTTCCATCCCAAATTAGTAATACATCATACTTTTCCTTCAACAATAGAGTCATCCATCTAACATCTTTCAGGGGAAAATTTTCGAATTAAAATAGTATGACTTCCAGTTTGCACCGGAAGCCATATATATACGAAATTTTATGTATTTTATAAGTTTTATATAATATGGGCCTCCTACCCCTCCGCTTTCCACATCTGGTTTCGATGTTCGACATTCATCTGTCTAACCGCATTCTCGAGATTAAGGAAAGACAGACGGACGGAAGACAGTGGAAATTTATAGGTCTACAATTTTTTTCAAATTGCAGCCCAATAATAATAATAATAAAAGTAACATTTTCTTTAGAAGTTATAGTTTAGGTAAAAATTAAAAATAATACTGTTAAATTTAATAAATTTTTGGTTATTTATTTATTATAAATGTTCTTAATTAATTTTTTTTATAATAAACTAATTAACCATTATTAATTTTATTGTCCTAATTCTTTTAATAAACCTGTGATAGTACTTGTATTAGAAATAATTAATTTCTAAGAATTTCATTTATAATATAATATATAATATAAAAAAATTTCAGTAAGATTAACTTATAACAAATATGGATCTGAGAGTGATTGAGAAAGGTGAGGAGAGAAAAGTGAGGCCCATTTCTCTTCGAAAACTAAAAAAAAAAGATATAGAAAAAATTCAATAAAACAAATATAAACAGATTTATTTTTAATCACTTACCAACAGCTTAATTTATATCAACTACATTTTACATAAAAGCTAAACGTTGGAACGTCTCAGAATTCAGGAAAAATGTCCCTGTATCCGAGTTTCAATATCTCATATATATATATATAATTTTTCATTAAAAATTCCCATAATTTGTCTCTGATACAGATAAATTTTTAAGATTTTTTCCTCAAGTTTATTATTTATTAGAATTAAAGTATTACTTTGAGAAATGAAATGATACTAGAGAATATTTCACTCTTTTACACATTCTAAAACTTAGTTTGTCAAACCAAATTGAATTTATTGTCTAAGAGAAATCGTTCCTTCATACGGGACTATTCTGAAAAGAGTATCAGTGAATTTATGGTTCTATCGTAAACCTATTTGAACTTAAAAGAAAACTGCTGTCTAGTTTCGTTGCTTCTAGAGTCAGCTCCGAGTGAGTTATGCAGGAAACACAGCTCTACAGGGCAAGCGTATCATTGTGACATCTGATATAAAGGAATAGTTACGGGGGGAAAAGTGCTTTCAAACCTATTCTTAACAGCAAAAATACATTCTTGAGATTAAAGGAATTTCATACAATGAGAAAAAATATTGTTGAAATATTCTAAGTTGATATCTAAGATAATTTTGTAAAGTCGATCTTAGTGATACCCTAGCATCTATAGCACTGAATCAACAACAACAACAACAACTATTCCACTGAGATGCAAGTCCATTTGCCTTCTAACATACAAAATTACTTTAATATTTTCCTATGATGTTAAAGTTTTGATAAAATAAATTGGATTTTACCGTATAAAACAAGGTATAAAAAATAGATATTTTTCTTTATGATATGCTTAATCTATATTCAAAATATTCATACGAAATTAAGAATTTGTAAATAAAATAAATAATTTTAATTATAATGACACATTACTTCCATAAAATATTATTCTGTACTGTACACAAAGTACCATCTTTAAATAGAAAACCAATGTCATGTGGATAGGCTAGATTTACTTTTTTTTTGTTTGAGATAAAATCAATTTCCATTACATTTACAAATTCAATGATACTATTTTCAGAATAGTTCTATAATAAAGAGCAATTTTATCGTAGACAAAAATTCAATTTGTGACTAGACAAAATTTCATTTTAGATATTATAAAAAAAAGATAATAATTACTAACTAAATTGCTCTTATTATCAATAAGATTTTTTTCTTTCTAAAAAATAAATTTAAAAAAAATTATGTAAAAAGTTTTTAAGAATATAAATTCTTTTTTTATTTTAAGTTTATTAAAACTTTTTATGTATATAATTGATAAGTACTTAATTATTGTAAATTTTAAATTGATAACTTCAGAATGTTTCAATGAAATTTTAACCAAAAATTCAAATCATATATGAAATTAATTATAAAATAAATCTTCTTAAATGAAATTAAGACTATTTACAAAAATATAAAATTTTTGAGTCTATCTTAATCCTTTTTTACACCACCCCAGAAGTAACAGTCAACATGGGTTTTTTTCTTTTTGAAGAATAACTGTTACTTCTGGGGTGGTGTAAAAAAGGATTAAGATAGACTCAAAAATTTTATATTTTTGTAAATAGTCTTAATTTCATTTAAGAAGATTTATTTTATAATTAATTTCATATATGATTTGAATTTTTGGTTAAAATTTCATTGAAACATTCTGAAGTTATCAATTTAAAATTTACAATAATTAAGTACTTATCAATTATATACATAAAAAGTTTTAATAAACTTAAAATAAAAAAAGAATTTATATTCTTAAAAACTTTTTACATAATTTTTTTTAAATTTATTTTTTAGAAAGAAAAAAATCTTATTGATAATAAGAGCAATTTAGTTAGTAATTATTATCTTTTTTTTATAATATCTAAAATGAAATTTTGTCTAGTCACAAATTGAATTTTTGTCTACGATAAAATTGCTCTTTATTATAGAACTATTCTGAAAATAGTATCATTGAATTTGTAAATGTAATGGAAATTGATTTTATCTCAAACAAAAAAAAAGTAAATCTAGCCTATCCACATGACATTGGTTTTCTATTTAAAGATGGTACTTTGTGTACAGTACAGAATAATATTTTATGGAAGTAATGTGTCATTATAATTAAAATTATTTATTTTATTTACAAATTCTTAATTTCGTATGAATATTTTGAATATAGATTAAGCATATCATAAAGAAAAATATCTATTTTTTATACCTTGTTTTATACGGTAAAATCCAATTTATTTTATCAAAACTTTAACATCATAGGAAAATATTAAAGTAATTTTGTATGTTAGAAGGCAAATGGACTTGCATCTCAGTGGAATAGTTGTTGTTGTTGTTGTTGATTCAGTGCTATAGATGCTAGGGTATCACTAAGATCGACTTTACAAAATTATCTTAGATATCAACTTAGAATATTTCAACAATATTTTTTCTCATTGTATGAAATTCCTTTAATCTCAAGAATGTATTTTTGCTGTTAAGAATAGGTTTGANAAAAAAAGAAAAAAAAAGGATACATCCTGTAAGTTTGACCAAAAGAAGAGAAAAAATAATAATATAAACATTTAAATTTTTTGTAAATAAAAAATGATTTATTTATATTACATATTTATAAAAAAATTAACATTTAAAATAACACTAAAGTCATTAAAACTATAGAAAAAAATTGTCCGGCTAAAATTCAGATTAAGACATGAAATATGATACATTATTAAGCAGTTGGAGTAATAAAACACAATTTAAATTTTCGTATAATAAAGCAATATCAATAAATATCATTATTTAAAACTGTTACTTTAAATAAGAATTAAAGTATAAAAAAAGTAGAAGGGATTAAATTAATGATTTAAATAAATAAAAAAAATGTATATATATATGCGAAGAAGATTTCGTGCTATCAGATTTACGATATAAATAAATATCGATTGTTTAACAGATAGGGAGTGACGTGCGATCTGCCATCAAAGACTGTATCAACAACGTCGGATGACAATGATGGCACAGACTATACTATTAAAGACACAAACGGACCTTCGTCTTCGTTATCTCTCAGCATGGTCTGAAATGAGTTCGCTTTAGGGAAACGCATTAGTTGCAAGCTTATTGCTCCCTCGAGGATTGTTGATAGATGAGAAAACGGCTGCCAGCTCCTTAGCGTTTTCCACTTCATCGCCTTCAAGCAAATTCTTCTTGTAAAGAGGATACAATGACAACAAGGACACATTCATTACTTGTTAGCCAGATTATACACAAGAAAACTTTATATCATACATCGATGATATTAATAAAATAACTTTTAAATGCTTTTTATTTAATTATTACAAATCTCGTTTGTTAGCTTCTGTGTACCTTTTTAACAAGAGGATGTGTTACTAGTTTGTGTGTTAAGTGTAGAAGAAATTGTGTAATAATATTTGTAATGTAAGTTAAAATAGATTATTTAATTGTTAGAGAGTTATTAATTAAGTTTTGAGTTTTTCTTGGTTCTTGGATGTATATACTGTATATATATTGATATATTTCGGTATATTCACTACTTGTTAGCAAGATTATGTAGAAGAAATCCTTTATAATGCATGGATAATTAAAAAAAATGACTTATAAATTAATTATTTAATTATTAGAAACTATATTTATAAATTTTCTTAGCTTTGTATGGGTAGACATTACTTCTTAGGACAAAAAAGAACAATCTTTATAATGTGCAGATAATTATTAAAAAATTACTTTTCTAATAATTACATAATTATTGTTAAATTTTATTGTTTATTTAACTCGATGATTAAAATAATACATAAAAAAATTATGTATAATTTCCAAATGTATAGAATTAAAAACAATATACCGTCCTGTAACTGGAGTAATCCATATTACGCTAATAAATGATTTGATAATTATATAATTCATTTTAATTATATTAATTAATTTTTAAGGCTTTTCGGTTCTATACAAACAGACAAACAGACAGATAGGAGGAAATATTTATTACTTGTTAGCGAGACTATTAAGAGGAGAAACCTTTGTGATGCAAGGATAATTGTAATAAACTACTTTAAAATGGATTATTTAATAACCAGAAATTATGTTAATTATTAGAGACCACTAATTGTGGAGTTTATGGATGGATAGACAAACAGACGAGCTGAAAAAAGAAGGAAAGAAAAGCATTATTATTTAGTTTTTGTTGAGATGAAAAATTCGCATCAGAAGATAATTCGTGTATATGTTTACTGATTAGTGTAAATTATCGAAATGATTAATTAAGTTAAACGAAATGAGTTAACTTGTTTCATTTTATAGATGTTTTCATAATTAAATTTGCTTATTGAAAAAAAAATATATAAACATATTACTAAATTATTTTAGTCAGAAAATCTCTCAGAAGTGTGTTACTTGAATCTATTCTTTTATGAAAATAAAGAATTAAAACTGTTTTAATTATACAAAAATAAAGTAGTGTAGAGTAATTATTGAAATTTGTAATAAATTATTAATTATTTATTAGAATATTTTAAAAAGTAATAATTCAAGTAAATTAAATAGTAAAGGTATAAAGGAGCAAAAAGAATAAAAAATAAAATAAAAATCAAGAAGAGCTAAAATAAATTGCGTGCAATTAATGGCAATTTCTCGACTACGGACAGACAAATGAAACGATTGTATAAGTTTATTTATTTATTTTTTATTCAGAAAAACAATGCAAAAATACCATAAAATGTCTTTTTAAGTGATTTATTAAGTAATAAATATTTTATGATTTAACTACGAGATGTTTTCTTAAAACTTATTTTTTAAAATAAAAATTATCGGTTTTTTATTTTTTAAACTTTTTTTATTTAATTTTTTAAATTTTTAACAGAGTAAATCGTAAGAGATATTTTATTCGAAAATTATTACCGTATGAAAATATCTTTTTTAAACATATAATTATATATTTATAAATTATTTCTGAACTTTTTCAGGTAACATAAATAAATTTAATTAGAAATTAAAATATTCGTTAAATATTTAAACGTACAAAATATATTTTTATAGTTTGAAATGAATAAAATGATTAAAACATTAAAAAATAACTTCTTATGTTGATATTTATTATTTATTTTTAAAATATTATTAATTCTCTGAATTTACTTATTCTTAACAATAAAAAGTTTTAAAAAATTTTTAAATAAATTCTTTTTATAAATTTTAATGATATTTTTCTAAGTAATTTCTGGATGAAAGTACACGCAATTTTAATAGAAGAATTCTTAAAAATTTCATTTAAAATTATTTATATCATAAAAATAAATACAAATAATTAAAAATTTAGGAACTATTTCATTTTTATAAAATATTTAAGCATAATTAATACAAATATTTAACATTTTTACATAGATTTAATAAGGTTACATACATTACTTTTATTGCTAGTATTTAAAATATAGAAACTAGTATACACTTAACAACACTTAACGAAATTTAAGAAAAGGGAAAGAAAGAGAGTGGAGGAGGAAAAAAAAACATCTTTTCAGGGTTGAAAGCTCTTAAATCGATTCCCAGTTAGGTCCAATGGCTTTTTTGTCCCCTTCTAGAATAGCTATAAAGGCCTCCTCAGCCTCCTATCGAATGTATACCTGATCTTTTCTGAGATAGAAGCAGCTGGCACAGATCTCGACATCATGTGGTACTGTTAGCAGTAAAGTGGTCAACCAGTTCAGATTGAAAAGGGCCTTAAATAAGTTAGGAATAAAAAATATGGTGACTAGTTTTACACGTTGTGAAGTTTTATTCTATCTATTCCTATATCACATATACTGCATAAAGTTGTTTTTAGGATAGTAGTGATTTTATATATATATATATATATATATATAGAAAAAATAAGATGATTTCTCTCTCATGTTCATATTCTATAGATTATATATTAACCCTTAGAATAGGAACACATTCTATGGGTTAATATATAACCCATAGAATATGAAAACGAGAATGAGCTTCCTTGTTCCTTTTATCTAAATTAGACAGACGCTACGTTTGTATGCGCTTTCCACCTTTATAAACATATTTCACCATTTCGGGGGGTATGACCAGACTTTTGACTGTTCGTCTCTTCGGGATTCTTCGCTTCCGGGGGATCTCGACGCCGCCTTCGTCCGGGCCCTTGGCACTTTCGTCTTTCGTAGTCGCTCCTTCGAGTTGGCTATGCTGCAGGCACAGTCTGCGTCCACGGTGCTTTCGAAATTGCTCGTGGGATTTGTTCGCCCAGGCCCGCCGTAAGCGGGCGTGCAAGGCGTGCACCGCACGCGGGCGGCACGTCCAGGGGGCGGCAAAGAGCCTTTCTGGCAAGCTCAGCGTAGGTAGTCGTAGTTAAACAGGGGGCGGCATAATCGGTATTGCACACGGGCGTTCAAACAGCTGGCGGTGCCCCTGTCTCCGCAGATATAACAAACAGAGAAATAAATAACACAAAATAAATTGTAGCTATGCATTGATTCCGCGCGACACGTCCGAGCATTTAAGCCGAACAATGGTGTGAAGAAAGTGAGTGATCAAGAGCTGCGTGGCGCTCAAACAAAAGACGAATCGACGAGATTTGAAAATCGCGTAAGTACTGTACTGTATTACTGTATTTGAAAAAAAATGTTTTTTTTTGTATATATTTCTTTATTTATATATTTGTTGTTTATTTTTATTTGAAAGGAATGTTGTTTTATTATTTATATGTTGTTTATTTATAATATTTAAAAAATTTGTCATTTATTTGTTTATTGTACAAGTCGACCCCCCCTATAACACTGTTGATTATTCTGTTTTATATAAATTCCATGTTGTACAAGTCTCTTAGATTTTACAAATACATGAGCCATTTACAGCCTGACACACGTATTTGTAAAATCTAAGTGACTCATACAACATGGAATTCATATAAAACAGAATAATCAACAGTGTTATAGGGGAGTTGACTGTAAATATTTTAACTCCTTTAACCTATTCAATGTTGAAATTTTTATTTGTTGCCTGTGACACTATGTTGAATTTTCATCGATGTTAAGCCTAAAAAAATCTTTTTTTTAAATAATAATTGTGTTTACTGTNGTAGTAGAAATTTAATGCTATCAAATTTTTAATTATAGCAATTATTAAAGTAATTGAATTGAACTGAATAATTAAATACTGAGACCTGCAATTTGGATGTTTCTTCTTGTTTAAGTAACCCCTCGTAACATTTTTCTATATTTTTTAATTTTTCCAACAAATCCTTCTGTTGAACACATTTATTCTTCAAAAGTATGATTGCCTGTAATTTTTTTTATCATTATTAACAAATTATTCTCACAAATTAATAACTTTTTCGTCAGGAAGCAAAATCTAATTATAATGAGGAATTTATTATTATGTAGAAAATAGAATTTAAAATTTTTTCTACAAATTCTAATATACGATTTAACATGATCAGTTTAATAATCAGTTTATCAAATATAAGCTGTTCTTATTTAATGTGCTTATTTATTGGTGCTCATTATTATTAATATTATTATTATTATTATCATCATCATCATCATTATTAAATAACTCATATTTAAATTATATTATTGTAAAGTATTTAAAATGAAATAATGCAATTAATTTAAATTGAATCAAATTTAGTTTTAAAAGTTAAATTAAAAATTTCTTAAATGATTAAAGAGTTTTGTATTAAATTCATTTTTAAATTATTATTATTATTTATAAAAGATGATTTTCTTATCATTCTTCCAAGAAACATTTTCTCTAACATTAGATAATATTATTGTGATTGGTCAATTAAGTACATATTACCCTTGAAGGAGCAGGTATTGTATTGAACAATCAATGACGTTGAATAAAATGGCAGCAACGATTTCTAAGTTATAAGAAGGATTAAGAAAATATACTTACAAGGAGAAAGAATTATGTAAAAATAAGAAAAGATTTCAATAATATAAATTGAATTACATTAAACATTCAGCTTTACTTTGATGAGTGGATTAAAGGCATTCCAGCAATCTGTACCTGTAATCACCCATATTAATTTATATAATATCATTTTTCTCTTATTAGGAATGGGCGGTTGGCGATTGAATTATTTATATAAAAAGAGAAGAAAAATGTAGTAAATTTATATATATATGTATATATTTAATTTACATAATTTAATTTTATTAATACGCAATTTACTATTAATGCAAACATAGTTAATAACGTATAATAATGAGGTTAATTAGTTTCCATTCATCGAAACACCATTCGATAAATTGCTATAAAATGTTCTGATTGCTTATATTATGGAATATTTTAAGAAAAATATATATGTAAAAGAAAATAACAGTTAAAAAAATGATAGAATAATAACATTTCTACGTAACGATAATATTAAAATTAATTCTACTAGGCGTTACTTACTTGACACGCGAGTTACGATAACAGCTATTGCTATCAATATTATCATTTCTTGATATCGAATTCTTTCCATCCTAAGACACGTGCACTTGTGTTAAGGTTTTGTGTCACTTCATCATAACTATCCACATCACTGCTTGATAGTAGAGCATGGTATGGAAGTCCTGTTTCACTGCACCCTCTAAACTAGCGAGCGCAGTCCATTGGTGCGTTGGGTGGAGACGTCAAGCGGTCGATAAGACATTGCAAAATCTTATCTTATACTGTAATCTTCCTGTTTCTAGTACAGAAAAAAATAAAAAATAATAAAAAAGTATTTAATTTAAAAAATATATATTATATAAGTTATTAAAATTCAAATTTCCCAATAAAGAAATATATTTAGATGCTATACAAATATGTGTATGTTGTATTGTCTTCAACACTAATTTCTAACAGCAAAGTGAAGATTAGTTTTGGAATTAATTTGAATTGTTAATTTTCTATTTTAGTAAATTAATTTTATTTATTTTTAAAACGGTTTAAATTTATTATAAAAGTAAATAATGTTTAATCATTGATGAATTTTATATCATAGTTTACTCAACTTACAAACAAACATAGGAAGTTTTCTCAATTAGTCAAGCAGAGACAGGAAGGATGAATGATGACGTTGCGTGGCATGAATTAGATATAATGAACAATTCATTACAGACAAGAATATTATAATACAATATCTTAACTAAGACTTCAATACTTTCAAAGTAAAAATGTTTAATTATTTATTAGTGAAAATGATAAAGCAAACTGTAATTTGTGTTTAACAATACAATAAAAAAAAATAATAATCAAAAAGCATAAAATTAAAATTAAAGCAAACAGAAAATATAATTAAAGAATTGAAAAAGTAAAATATTTTAAGTGGAATAATTAACAAAAATTAAAGTTTACTTAAATGCTTGGCTAAATATATTTTTTATAAATTTTTTTAGTAAAAATTATACAAAATTCCTTGTAAAAATTGTCTTTATTTTACTGAAAAATATTTTAAATTATCAATAAAAATATAAATATCACAAAAAAACTGTTTTAAAATATTTTAATTAAATAAAATAATTATATTTTTATATATTAAAATAACGATAATTTTTTTAAATATTACAGAATTAAAAATAAATTATTACAATATATTTTTAAAAAATTTTTATCTTTAAAACAAATTAATGGTCTTATGAAAAGTCATTTGGTCAGCTGGTAACTGTTAAGCATTTTGTGTAATTAGATTGTAAAATTTGATATTTAAGTAAGTCATTAGTAAATTATCCGCTTACTCCTGTGAATCAGTATTAAATGATCAGCAACGTTAATTTGTTAAAATAGAGCTTTCGAGAGATTACAGTTTAGCATGATAAATAATGCACAACTCTGACCATTTTCTAGTAAAACGGATGTACATTATAGCATATAGATTGAAACATATAACAAAATGAATTAAAAGAAATTAAGAAAAACTAAGAAAAAATATCACTATTTTTTACATATCTATGCATTGAATTCGGCTCATTAACCAGTTTCTAAATGATGATCATTTACTAAATTACTAATTTGCATTTTACAACTGTGTAAAATTCAGTGTAAAAGTTTTTCCTTCAATCATAAATGAATAAACATAAAATTTAAAAAAAAATGTAACAAGAAAAAAATTGTTTTTACATATTTATATAATTGAGTGCTGTTCATTAATAAGTTTTAAATGATGATCATTTACTAAATTACTTATTTCCATTTTATAACTGTATAAGATTCGGTGTAAAAGTTTTGCATTCAATCATTAGAAAAAAAATTATAGGAAAAAATTATTTTTATATATTTATATAATCGAGTGCTATTCATTAGCATGTTTATAAATGATCATTTAAAAATTACTTATTGGTATTTAAAAAATTATTAATTTACTAATTTGCATTTTACAAGTATAGTACTGTATATAAAATTCAGTGGAAAGTTTTGCTTTATACATAGCTTTAGCTTATTTTACTGTTAAATTACATACAAATAATAAAATAATATATATACATAAGTCTTTCAATCATATTTTTCTTTGAAATGAGATTTTAAACTTTCATGCAATTTAAAATATGGTTATAAGAATCTAACCTTATTCTATACTCAAGAGATATTTTAATGAATTTGTCGATAGATTAAATTTTAACTTCACTCTAATGGAAGCCACTTAAGATAATTATCGATAATATTAGATTCTGATTGCTTTTTTTTAAAATTCTTTTTACAAATAAATATGATAACTAAGAATAAAACCATAAAGATATATCAAATATATACATTTTTAATGTTATTTCTTTAAGTATTATAAATTTTTAAATATAAATTTATAATGCATTTACAGATTTAAATGCTGTAATTCATAATTTAAAAACTTTTAAAATAATGAAAAAATCTGATTTTAATATTTAATGTTATAATGTATATTTTCGTGACTTTTGAACTATATTAAACATTAAAGTTAATACTGTATTTCTATTTGTGTAGATAATTATTTTGAATTAATATGGTGTTTTTCCTTTACACAGTTTTATCTGTATAAAAATTTAATAAGTTGTATTAAATATTGTATATACTGTATATATGAAAATTTATGCGTAAAATAAAGACTTATTTGATGTTTTAATAATTTTTTTTTTGTCATGTGTCATATACGGTGAGTCAATATCAATATCATTGATTTATATAAGAATTGTTCGATATACCTGTGTGTGTGTATATATATATATATATATATTGCACAATAAAATTGCATCCTGCAAATATATGTATATATATGCAATATGTAATTTATTGTGTGATTTTCTTTAAGAGTGAGCACGTATTTTAAGTATGTTAAACACGAGCAGAAAGTACAGCATCTAATAATGATTAAATTCTTAATTTTTACACTGTCTTATTTACGTTTCACAGCTTAAGTAAGTAGAAGAAAAAGAAGAAATCTTCAGCAAGCTTGGTGTGTAAGAAAAAAAAAGGAAATCCATACAAAGCCTTACTCGATACGAAAGCTTGTTGCATCAAGGATCTGTACAAAGCCATCGTGTTTGACGTCGTCTACAGATGGTCTAAAATTCGGTACTCTTTTCAACTTTCCATCGAGAGATTGTTGGTTTCAAAAGAGAAAAGAAAGAATTGGCACAATGCCAAGCCACCATGTCGCCCTAAATCATGTAAAATGCTGGATGTACTTGTTAGTGACAACGTCTTTGTTAGAACGTTCTCCCTTACTTCGATCTCGATAGTGTCTTATCGATGATTCCAAACTTCTTACTCTCGTCTGTTCTGTAAGTCCCAATCAATACCATTACTCGGTTTCTTGAGGATGTCATTGCATCCATGTAATTAGATAGAATAGAAAGAAGTAAAAGTATTTTAGTCAATTTTGTGAGATCCTATATTGAAAATGCAATATTACTTAAGAGAATTGGATCTTCTTCTTCTTCTCCATAAAATATTTATATTTTTTATGTATAAATTGTAAATTGTAGATTGTGATGATACTTATACGTTCTAACGATTATTCCAGTCATTTAATTATAAAATTTAAAATGTTACAATGTACCGGATCCTGTTTGGTCTTCATGAAATTCTTTTATCTTCCATTTTTTATTTAGTTTACTTATATAGAGAGAAGAATATTCAGTTATTTATATCTGATATCTTATTTGTAATTAATATGGGATCTAAAGAATGGAGTCATTTCTGCTTTTTATGACACAGAATTAGTTATCGATCGGGAGTTATTGCAAATATAAGCCATATTATACTTATTTTATTAAAGAACTTAGAAGAAAACCTAACTTATTATTTTTTATTAATGAAAATATAATGCAAAAATCAAAGTTTTTAAAAAAATTAATAAACATTAATGTAAATTAATTAAATTAAACAGAAAAAAATTATTAAATTCTTACTTTGGAAGTGAAAATATAAGTGAAATCTCCGAACAACGACCACTGATAGGAACGTAAAAGTAGCCGTTGTTTGGAGGTTTGTTTTTAATTTTAAAGGTAAACGTACTTGAAAAAATGGTCGCCGTTTAGAGGTGACCGTTATTGGAGGTTGGACTATATTTTATTAGATAATTTTACTGAATTTATTGAGATGTTAGTCTATTAATAAGAGCAATGAAGGAAATTTATCGTTACATATTGAAAGACAATTCTATCGTTTGAAGATTGTTCAAACGGAATGAGCAATGACAGAAATTCTATATTTAAGCATTCTTAAGATATTCTTGTGGATGTATGGGCTCATATAAGGTAATCAAAGAGATCGTTGAGGTACTAATTCAATTATTAAGAATGATAACTGAATACCATAGAAAAACTTGTATTAATTCTTATATAAAAGCAAATAAACTTTATTTTATTTTAATAAAAATAAATTTAAAAAAATAAAATAAAAAAGAAGTAACTTGCAGACAGCTGATCGAATTTAGAAAAGACAAACGGTATATTACATGAATATGTATAAGATTAAAAAAAAAGTAATTTAATGTAGATTTTTTAAACAAACCAAGCACTCTTTTGTATTACAAATCATTATTATCTTTAAATTCACTTCCTCTTCAAAGAATTCAAAGAAAAATTTAAGTTAATTTAAGAAAAACTGAATATATTATTATCAATAACTTAAATAAAGATTTTAAAAATAAGTATAACATTTATATTTTTTAATTAGGCCTAATTTAATTAAAAAGTTGTAAAATTTTCAAGTACAGTATACATTATCTTATTTTAATTTTATGTCTCAATATTTTAAAAATTAAAAAACTATATACACATTTTTTAAGTCTTTCCATTAAAAAATAAAATATAAACAATTTTTAAATGCATTATACATATTATTATTAATTTAATTTAAATTTAAATATTTTTTTTTCGAATACAAAAACCAATTATGTTGGGAGTAAATGGGATAAAATATTATAGTTTAGGAATAATTGTATCGTTTAAAAAATTTGCCGGCTTTAAATTACATTGTTGGTTATAAAATGTGCATCTTAGAAATTATGTCCGTGTGCAGATTATTAGAAAATTGCGATATAAATAAAGGGAAGGCTGTATATTTACCAAGTTGACAGATGCAATGATGCAATGATGCCATCATGCGAGAATGTATTATCTTAAACAGAAATAAGTGCAAATATTTGTAAAGTAAAATACATGAATTTTACATCCATTCCGCAGGAAAGCACCACAGAAATTTATAAATAAGATTGATGTTCAACAAGAATTTATTAGTAGGGAGAATAAATTGGTGCACAATACATTGCTTTTACAATATATCAAAACTGTATGGCTGAATGGCATTTAAAGTATACCTATTTAGAAAACGGCGTAGAAATTACAAATATAAATATTTTAAAAAAACCCAATAATAATAATAATAAAGTATTTTAAATATTTATTATGTAAGATATTGCTTAAGTTACAGAAAAATTTTCTTGAATTTATTTATAAAAAAAGTATAAAAAATTAATTTTTTAAATTCATGTTTATTATTTTATAAGTAATTATAATAATATTTATTTATCTTCATATAGAAATGATATATTAATTTTAAATAAATTTAATTAAATTTTAAAGAGAAATAAATGAATTTATTACTTTTAATATTAAATATTTATATAACTAGATCAATAATAAAGTTTAGTATATTTTTTATAAAAAACTCTAAAGTAATGATCTTATTTTAGTATCAAATTAACAATAATTGGCATACTAATTACACTTTACATGTAAAAGTAATGTAAATAAAATTAGTTTGGAAACATTCCAGTTAAAGCTTAGTTAACATAATACAAAATTCAGAAATAAATAAATAAGTAAATACAATATTATTTACAAATTATCTCGTGCATAATTATTTTTATCAATTTGTTTAATGAATTGATAATTAATCAAAAAACTTTATAATGTGTTGTAAAATAAAATAACATGAAATCACATTAAGTTAAATCTGATTACTGAAGATAATAAAAAATACTTTGTTTATAATAAATAAATTAATGTGAAACATAATTAAGGAGCTTAAATATAATTAAGAAAGGATCAAAAATTAAAATTATTCATATAATTAAATTTTTGTAAATATATTTAATCACATTTAAATTATCATTAAATATATTACAAGAATT